>NW_015167266.1:0-11624 GCF_001447785.1 Gekko japonicus
ACTAGGGCCAGGGCCTTTTTGGTTCTGGCTCCCACCTGGTAGAACTCTCTGACGGTGTTTGAAGCCGGAAAATAGCAGAGTTGTTGTAGTGGAGTATTTACAGTTTATTTACAGAGCTTATATACATACACACAGCTAGTAGCAGTTCAGAATATTCACTGACAAAGTGCTTCGTAACCATAAAGGCAGTCCTGTACAAAGAACTCATCACAATATATACCTACATCGACCAATCACAGTACAGTCCTGTACTCTTGCTGAGTCATTCTGACATCTGCAGATATGATGCAACTTTGGTGTCATATGACCTCTTAGCTGTCATTGGGGCCTTCTCAGCTCTGGCCGTGACTTGGTGGAACTCTCTGTGAAATTACATTAGAGCCCTGCGGGATCTTATGCAATTCCGCAGGGCCTGTAAGTCAGAGATGTTCTGCCAGGCTTTTAGTTGAGCTCACAAAGTACTCACAAGGCTCCACAGTTTAGAGGGAGCATTGGAGGACTGGCACCCTCTCATTCTCTTCTATGGCCCCCACATACCCTTCCCTGCCCTGCTGTGCAGGACAGTGGTGTGGCTGGCAAAGGAAGACTATTATGCCATCTTGGATTGGTTTTAATTTATAATTTATTGTTCTACTGTCGATAATTTTAATTATATGTCAGTCGTATTTTAAATGTATATAAGGTTGTAAATCACCCAGAACCTGCTTGCAGGGTGGGTGATTCACAAAGAAGAAGAAGAGATGAAGAGACTGGATTTATACCCCGCCCTTCACTACCCGAAGGAGTCTCAGAGCAGCTCACAATCCCTGTCCCTTCCCCTCCCCACAACAGTCACCCTGTGAAGTAGGTGGGGCAGAGAGGTCTTTCGAGGCCTGCTCCTGAGAGAACAGCTCTGAAAGAACTTGATGCCAACACCCTGAGGATACTAAGGTTCTTTGACTTGTGTGGCTAGCCAATAAGCCACACAAACAATCATCCAGGCAGTAAATTTCAGAAGCAGGAATATAAATTGTCTCTGTTCGCGGATTACATGTTATTATACATCACGAATCCTAATAGATCTCTCCCTGCAGTCCATGAGGTACTAGAATCTTTTGGTGCTTTCTCTGGTTTACAGATTACAGGAAGACTATTATTCCATCTTGGATTGGTTTTAATTTATAATTTATTGTTCTACTGTCGATAATTTTAATTATATGTCAGTTTTGGTCGCATGCACCAAATCACAGTTATTATCACTGAATCTATCACAAGAGGATGAAAATTCTATACAATTGAAGTTTAAATATCATTGGGTTTCTCAGTCCTTAACATATCTAGGGATTAATATTCCAAGGGATCAAAATGCATTATTAGACCTAAATCACAAAGAAATGATCATAGAATTATCCAAAACACTACTTAAATGGAGCAAACTAAATTTTAACTGGTATGAAAAATTTAATCTAATCAAATCCTTCATTTTGCCTAAATTCATTTTTTTTATTTAGAACAATCCCTATAACCATCCCAACCGCAACAATTAAGAAATGGCAATCTACTCTAAATAATTTCCTCTGGGATGACAAGAGACCCAGAATAGGTTTCTCAGTCTTACGAAGATCTAAATCCAAAGGAGGATTTGACTTGCCAGATTTGTTGACCTATTATAGGGCAATAATGCTGTCCATCTCTTTCAAAATTCTACGCTCTTCTGTAAAACCAATATGGAATAATATCTGCAATGATTTGATACACCCAAATTGTCTGGAAGACGTAATTTGGTCGCATGCAACTCTTCCAGAAGAACTTCTAAAATCCATTGATCTGGTCTATTCAACTATACAAGGCTCCGGGGGGGTCGTGACCCGACGGACCCCCTCCCACATGTTGGTGTGCAGTTTACATCCCCGGAGTGTCCGGGAGATGCATCTGCCTGCGTGTCGCCATAGACCGGAAACTCCAACAATCTCCCTTTCTGATAGCCCAGTAACACTTAGGTCATTGTGGTCAAAAGTAAAGTTTATGGCATGGCTATTTGTGGGGTGGGGCTTTTAATTAAGGGGTCAGGACCCCCAAATGCCCCACTGTAGCTACGGGCCTGATCTCTTCAAAATCACGACTGACTTCCCATAATACCATGTCCTACAATGCCTGTTGGCACATGTTTGTTTGTGCTCAATGTGACATCACCAGGCTCTGCCCCGTGAGATTCAGAACAGGTCTCCAGATAGACACCTCACACAGGAAGACCACATGCCTGAAAAATCCCTACAAATTGCTGGTCCTCCACCACCGTTCTTAGAGACCTTATATCAGGGGTCCCCAACGTGTTGCCTGCGGGTGCAATGGCACCCACAACACCTTTTTTTTGCACCAATCAAGGGTTTGAGGAATTGGGTGAGACCAGGTAGGGCTTATTCATTCATTTTTCATATTTCTAGCCCGCCCTTTGTGCAAGCGGGCTCAGGGTGGGTAACAACACCTAACAATGCAATAAATAGAATTAAAACTTAAATACAGTAATACGCATTAAAATGGTGGTCACAGCCCAAGAATGAAATTGGCTGGTTGTGAGGGATTCATTAACTCTCCAGTAACACATGAATGATAGCCAGCCAGGGGTCATTTTCTGCAGGAGCGGACAGGAGCGGAGCTCCTGCAGTAAAGAGCTCAGGGGGCGGGCACATGCAACAAGTCCCACCCCCTGCTCCCAGCAGCCCTCAGTCAGAGCAAGAAGCAGCCAGGTAAGCTGCAGAGCCCACCCCCTGGCCCAAAACAGTCCAGTGGCACCTTTGAGACCAAGTTTTATTCAGGCACAAGCTCTCCCTCCTCTGCGAGTAGATAGCAATCCAAAACAGTCCAGTGGAGCCTGAATGGTGGGTGTTGCCTTCTGACACACTTCTGGTGATGTCAGGGGTGTGGCATATGCAAATAAGTTATGCTAATGAGTTATGCTAATGAACTCCTGCACCTCTTTTTCTACGAAATGACCCCTGTAGCCAGCTATTAGTGAATGGGGGGCAACAACCTCAGGGAGGTCATACCTAGACTCCCGCTGCCTCGGCTGAAAGCCTAGCGGAACAGCTCCATCTTACAGGCCCTATGGAACTGAAGAAGATCCCACGGGGCCCTGATCTCAATGGAGAGCATGTTCCACCAGGCAGGGGCCAAGGCAGATAAGGCCCTGGCCCTAGTCAAGGCGAGGCGGACGTCTTTTGGGCCAGGGACCACCCAGCAAGGCTTCTGATTGACTACTGGAGATTTGATTGGCTATGCAGATTCTTTAACATGCTGCTTTGGTGGCAGCTGCTGCCACAGCACAAGGATCTATACTGTGTTAGTGAAGTTAAGCTGTGGCAATCATTTTGTGGCTGGCTCTGCCTCCTGCACCAGCTGTTTTGTGGCAGTGATTTTGCTACTTCACGCACCGTGCTGTGTCAGAATTCCAAATGGGCCCACAGGCTCTAAAAGGTTGGGGATCCCTGCCTGATATCATCCTGCCACTGAATTATTATTGACGGAGGAACAGTAGGCTGTGGGGTAAAATATTTGTAAGTGCAGAGAATAAACGGCCTCAATCACAGGTTAGGGAGAATATGCTTAACGGCTGCCAGTCGTCTTTGGTTTCTGGCTACAGTCAAGAGGGTTTTGAGAACTAACTCTAATTTGTCATTACCCTTTTTCTTCTCAGATGCAGAGTCTATCGAGCTGCTTCACACTCAGGCTCTTGGTCCCTCTATCTCAGTGATTGCGAACCTTTTAGAGACCGAGTACTCTTGGTCCCTCTAGCTCAGTGATGGCGAACCTTTTAGAGACCGAGTGCCCAAACTGCGACCCAAAACCCACTTATTTATCGCAAAGTGCCAACATGGCAATTTAACCTGAATACTGAGGTTTTACTTTAGAAAAAAACAACTCATACATTAAGATGATCCAAACAAAGTAAGGAAAGCAATCCCAAACGCTTTCATTTACTTAAAATTATTTGGCAGAGAATTCGACACGTTAATGATGGTCTGGGCCTGGCTGGGGCGATGGCACGCGTACCCACAGAGAGGGCTCTGAGTGCCACCTCTGGCATCCGTGCCATAGGTTCGTCACCACTGCTCTAGCTCAACAACAGTCCTCTAAGAGGTCTCAGACAAGTAAAGATCCTTCTCAGCTCTGCAGTCCTTTACCTGGAGACTAGAGCTGTTCTGCATGCAGAGATAGGCTCTTTCACCAACCCACAGCCCCTGCAGTTGCAGTGGATGCTGAAGGGGTGGGGGGAGGTCTGACATCCCAGCCTAGTTGCAGTAAGACATGTCTATCATTGTTGAGGGATTTCCTCATTACATGGCAAGTCTGGAAATTGACAGCTTTTGGCATTGTATTTGCTAGGAACCAGGGCCCTGGATATCACTGAGTTTTGCTTCAGGGCATTTGGAACAACTCCCTCAGCTAATGTGAAGACATGCAGCACAGAAATTATCTTTAGTGTCTGATAGGCTTTCTCAACATTATTTTTACGGCTCTTAAAATTTTATACAGGAAAACTCTGCTTCAGCGTCTGTTTTAAGTGTATGGATTTGTTTCTAAGCAGATCTCCTAGCGAAGAGCAGCCTTAAGTGTTGCTAATAAAAATGCATAAATGTCAATAGCATCCAGGTGGATCTGATAGCAATCTGAGCTCATCCCTAATTGGCACTCAGAAAGCAGCAGCATTGCATTACACAGGAGAAGTTGGTCCTCTGCTGGTCTCCCTTAGAATTGCTACCCACTTAGCTGCTTCAGCTGCATTCTGAGCATGTCACTGGATTTTTGTCATGCACTGCTCCGATACACATCTTGAGATATTTCCTAATTATTAATGCATGTGTTTCCGCCTTACCCATTAAGGAGTCTGTTTCCCCACTATTGGAAACAGATAGACCCATTCAGTTCTAAGAGGAGCTTTTATATGCTCTAACCCAGGGGGCCCCAATGTTTTTTTGAGCCTGTAGGTGTTATGTACGCGGACTGCCACCAGGGGTCCGCGGTTATAGCAGGAGCTTGGTCCCCGAACACAAAGGGGACCTAGAATCCTAGTCCACCGGGAGTCCACCAATAGCACCCTTGGCGGGAGAGTCAAACCCTCCAATGGGGACAGAGGTGTGCCGGGTGGAGTGTATATTTCAGTGGCGACAAAGGTGGGATCCCGATGAGCAGGCCAGGCTCACCTTCCAGCACAGCACCAAGCATCATTCCAGAAACGCCACCGCGCCCCACACCGCTCCTTTCTGCTTGACCATTGGTCGCGGGATGGAATGGTGCCGATCTTACGTGCCAGATCAGGTTCCACTGTAGGAAGTCCTGGAACTCCACGGATGTGAAGGCAGTCCCATTGTCGGATACAATCGTGTCTGGCAGCCCATCAAAAATGAAACAAACTTCTTCCACCAGTCTTGAGATACTCCACATATACATCACAAAGCTGGTTTCTAGATAATACTCACCAAGAATTCCGGAAGAGATGGAGAGAGGTAAACCTATCCAGATATTGCGATGTAGTTAAGAGGGAGGGCCTTCGCTCTAAATTAGATCTAAAAAACATACTGGGCCTCAAGATCCCATGGTTCCTGTATCTGCAATTACAGCATGTGATTAGTCAACAAAAAATGAAACTGAACATCACTCCCCTGCTCCGCACTAGAACAATGGCCTCCGTTCATGGACACCTAGAGGTTTTCGACACCACTCTGGGATTTGTGAAAGGACCAACTGACCTGCCATCTTGCCTTCCATGAGATCACCAATGCAGGCAAGAGAAGGGCTCTCCTCCTCAGCTCATGTGGCGTGCACACCATCCGGCTCGCAAAGAGTCTTCTGGCCCCGAAGGCGATCCTCGAGTGTACATACGAGGAGATCTTAGACGCCCTGACCAGGTATCTCACGCCCAAGCCGACAACGCTGGCCAAACGGATGGAATTCCAGGGGCACATCCAGAAGCCTGGAGAGACAGCTGCCGCATTCATAGCCGCGCTGCGCCAGCACGCCATGGAGTGCGACTTCTCCAAGGTAGAGGAGAACCTCTTAACCCAGTTCGTCTGGGGAATCAGCAACGTGAAGCTCCGCAGAAAGATGATCGGCACGTCTGACATCAAACTCAACGAGGCCCTCCAGCTCGCCATCACGCACAAGGCCTCCCACCGCGACCGACCACTGGCAGCGTCCCATCTCGTGCTCCCTGAATCGGCGCCCGGAAACTCAGACGAGTATGACGTCCATCTCGTCCGCACACCCCACTGCCAGAAGCCGACGGGATCCGCCGGAGCCTCTGGACACCCCGGTAAGCCTACTGGACGTTCCCCGTGTGCAAGCTGTGGAGAGGCGCATGAGCACAAGTCGTGCAGGTTTCGGGACACCAACTGCCACACATGTGGGAACGAGGGACACCTCGCCCACATCTGCAGATCCAAGGGCAACCGAAACCATCCTCCCTAGCCACAGCCATGCCTCCAGGCCTCCACGCACTACAAGACCACCGAGGGCACGGATAATCTCTACCGCCTGACCAGCCAGCCCTCGCTACAGGTACTACACCTCCCGAACTTGCCTGCAGCCCTGAAGATCCAGGTACAGGTCTCTTAATGAAGAGGTGTGGAATTTTTTTTGGAATTCATCTAGCTTTAAAACTAAATCCATAAATATACAGTTCCAAAATTTTAAAATAATGACCAGATGGTATATTACACCCCAAAAGCTATCTCTCCTTATATATAATTAAATAGTGGGTGCCAAAGTTCTAATTCTAAAATGCACTCCCTTAGTGTATGGCTGATGGCACTGCTCCTCAGCATATATCGCCACCAATCAGAAGGCAAAGCCCGGGTCCCGCCCACACCACACCTGCTGCGACAACCTGGTCTTTTGCATATGGAAGCTGATTGGACTTCCCTCCCCCCCCCTAAACCCCCCCCCCCCCCCCGCAAGGCAGTTGGAATGTCAGTTGCATATGGAACCTGCTGTATTCTGGTGGTGTGCAGGTCCCAGGTTCATGTTTTAAAAGCAGACTAACACTGTTTGCCCAAAGCCAGAGCACTCTCCCAGAGCCTCTTTCTAGATCCCGTTTTATTTATTTCCACAACGGGCCTTATTTCTAGTCTTACATAATTCCCACACAATCGCCACAATGCTGGAAAGCCTGTCTTAAATCAGGAGATTTTGCCCACTGCTGGTGGGATTGTGAACGGGTGAAGAAATTTTGGAAAGAAGTTTTAGCAATTATTCATGAGATCACCAAAAACAAAAGTACCGCTCAAACCAAAAGTTTTATTTTTAAACACTTGGCCAAAAAAGCTTAAGAGACCTCATAAAGAAACCATTGAAGTCATGCTGGACACTGCTAAAACGACAATAGCATCAGTCTGTCAGAGCTCCAACGATAGATGACTGGTTCTGTAAATTATGGAACCACTTTATAATGGATGCTACTACAAACAAATTAAATTACTTCTGTCATAGAGACAATCTCTCAGATTTTATGGGAAGGTGGTTTCCAATATTGGATTATTTGTCTCAGCAGCAATATATATCCTCTCAGTGGTCTCAATTCCACAAATGGATTTGAAAAACTAAAAAGTTATGTTTGGTTCGTCTTGTAAAACTGTTATATTACACTTGGTTTTTATATTTCTAGGTAGCAGGTATAGACATACAATTGTCGGACAAGGCCAGTTTATGCTAAAAATGAAAGATCAGCATAGGATAGTCTATATACATGATCATAAGACAGTAATATAGTTAAAAATACCTTTACTCTTAGTCTATGTAAAATATATACGAAAACAGAGTATTGTCAACAGTCTTTATTGTTCTATGATTCAGTGTTATCTATGTTTATTGTTTCTGAATACTTCTATGTAAACCGTTATTTCTTCACTCTGAAAAATAAAAATTAGAATTTTTTTTAAAAAACTACACCATCTCAGGCTTATTCATTTGCTCATCTTCTAACATTGTATATGCCATCAAATGCCAATAATGCCCTTCAATTCTCTACATAGGACAAACAGGTCAAACCCTATGCCAAAGGATAAATGGACACAAATCTGACATCAAGAATCACAAAACTGAGAAACATGTAGGAGAATATTTCAACCTTCCAGGACACTCAATGGAGGACCTCAAAATAGGTGTTTTATTGCAAAGGAACTCCAGAAACAGACTGGAATGGGAGATTGCTGAATTACAAGTTATTACAACACTCAGGACAATGGAACCCCAAGGGCTGAACAAAGATATTGGTTTCTTATCTCATTACCAGTGCTCCCTCTAAGCTGAGTTAGTGTGAGCTAACTATTAATATGCAAAATACTTATGCAAAACTATTTGGTGATAATAATTGTAGTAAACATTGCAGGTGACAGCTAGATAATATAGATATGTTACCCCCATTTTATGTTTATGTGTTATGTCTGTTTTTGTTTGTCGACATGGAATAAAAAAAAATCTTTTAAAAAGATTTTAAAAAGAGAGAAGAGACAAATGGACCGTAACAGAGTCACAGTTTATTTCCCTTAACCATTAAGAAGGATACTTTTGCACATCTATCTCCTATTTTGATATATTTACTGCTTCACTGTTTTTGCCCCCCTAATTAAATCCAAACAAATGGTGACCATATGAACCTAGCTTGTTATTGCTGTTTAATCTTTGCGTATGCCAATAGATCTTCATTAAGATGTATGCTAATTTGCTGTTCACCTATGTGGAGGCATCTGTATCCGAGGAAGTGTGTGTGCACACGAAAGCTCATACTATCAATAAACCTTTGTTGGTCTTCAAGTTGCCGCCGGACTCTATCTGAGTCTATCTTCGATTTCTTGTCATTTTTAAAGCTATAGCAAAAGCATTGCATTGTTAACCCTAATTGTCATCACATCAAAAAAGTAACTTCTGTCCCTCAATGAAATCAAGCTTTGTCCTTCTCCTGAGATTCACTAAGAGGCATTTATAGTACCAGGGCTCTTTTTGTAGAAAAAGCCCAGCAGGAACTCATTAGCATAATAGGACCTCAGTAGGGTACAATGCCCCAGAGTCTACTTTCCAAAGCATAAATTTTCTCCCAGAGAACTGATCTCTGTAGTCTGGAAATGAGCTGTAATTCTGGGAGATCGACAGGCTCCAACTAGAGGCTGGCATTCCTATGTGTTCTTTGTAGAAATATGGTGTGGAAATAAACACGCTCACTTAATTCTGGAAGTCAATAAACACGCTCACTTAATTCAGTATTTGCAAAAATCCCCAGAAACTTCCACGCATTGGGTGATACACTGAAATTGACCCAGAAATTGTTTCAGCACTGAACCTGTGTTTGCTACCCTGACTGAGGAAAATACTAGGTTCCACACTGAAGTTTCTAAGTGCCTTGGCACCTGGGATTTGTACACCTTGAAGGCATGGGGATGGGGTTAGGTGTCTTAGTTGCCAGGGACTCTTTACAGGTGCATTCAGCTGAGTCATCAAGATCTCTTCCTTTGTGGTTTGCTACAAATACCAGGAGAGCCTCCTGTTGTGGGCTATTTTTGGAGTAAGAACTTTCAGGGACTGTCTGATTAGACTGGATGTGTTCATCCTGGGTGTAGGCCACTGGCAGGGGGGTAGGGTTGCCAGCTCCTGGTTGGGAAGCTCCTGGAGATTTTTTGGAGGGGGGTGGAGAGAGGGAGGGAGGAGGGGTAGATCGACAGGCCCCAACTACAGGCTGGCATTCCTATGTGTTCTTTGTAGAAATATGGTGTGGAAATATCAGAAGTCAATAAACACGCTCACTTAATTCAGTATTTGCAAAAATCCCCAGAAACTCCCACGCATTGGGTGATACACTGAAATATTGACCAAGAAATTGTTTCAGCACTGAACCTGTGTTTGCTACCTAGTTTCTCTGGGACCTTAATAAAGGTAAAGGTTCCCTCGCTCGAAAGCCAGTCGAGTCCGACTCTAGGGTTGTGGTGCTCATCTCCGTTTCAAAGCCGAAGAGCCAGTGATGTCTCCTTCCAGAGCGGGTAGAATGGACTGTGCCACTGCAAACTGCAGGTGAAACTTCGAGCAATTAGAAAAGTAGTACACCGGGGAGGGTAGTACACAGTGTGGAAGGCTCCTCCATATGGAACTCCCCCAAATAGAAAAGTAGCAAAGCAAGAAAGCAAAGTCGCTCAAGTCTTTTGTCTGCTCTACAGGTTTCCTATTTGCGGGACTTTGAAACATTGAGAAGCATTTCGAGAAGTCCCCCCCCCCCAGTCTTGACGTGGTACCGTCCATTATACCTTCTTGTTCTGGTGCCCTCATTTATACCCCAGAGCTCCTAAATCTTCCGCATGCCAACCGTTGCTACGGCCTGTTTGCCGTTGCTAAGAGTCAGGTCCTAAACACGTCAAAATTTCCCAGCTACAAAAAAAAACGACTGTGGGGAAAAATACTAGCAAGAAGAGAAGGGGGAGAAAAATAAATCCATCACGGAGAGAATTTGCTGTGAAAAGCGCTCGCCGGTTGGAAGAATTTGGGTCGTAGTGAGACGTTTTGCAAAAGCCCTGGCAGGACCTTGGAAGCACGGGCCGGGGAAGTACCACAGAAGCGGCGGCTCCGGGGACCATAGAGATGAGAACAGGCTGGATTCTTACGACGCCTTTAAAAACTCAACACCATGATTCCCTCTGTAGAATAAGCGACTAAAAAAAAAATACATGTATATATCTTTAAAGTCTATAGCTAGACCTGGGGACGCTCTGGCCGTTGGCATCTCTATGATAGTCCGCCTCCCCCACGGCCGCTACACTTATCATAGGACAGAGGTAGTCCCAGAAGAATGAGTGGGAAAGCAGTTCGGTTTTGAACCGGAAGTGTTTTTGAGGATTGCACCCACCCATTTTCTTAGCACACCAGTGGCTGCTGCTCTTTGGAGAGACTTTTTAAAAAAGAATAATAGTTTCCTTTTTTCTTTTCTTTTCTTTGCAATTCTTCATGCTGCCCGCCGACTGTGCACGCAGGTAAGTACTGCAGAGACAGGTTGGGCTGAGCTCAGCCCTGGAACTTGTTTGTAAGGGGGGGAGGAGTTCCTTGAGTGAAACAGGAATTAACTGGTATCTCCTGAATTTAAGGTGGGCATTGCTGTGTCACATCAAATGTTCATCTAGTCCAGCCTCCTGTCTCCTGCCAGTGACCAGCTAGAGATCTCCAGGAAACCCACAAATAGGGACCGAAAAAGCCACAGTTTTGCTCACTGTATGTTACTGATAGGCAGTGTTCCCTCTAAGCTGAGTTAGTGTGAGCTAGCTCACCATTTTTTAGCCTCTGGCTCACACATTTTTTGTCTTAGCTCAGGAAGGATGGCTCCAGGGCAAACCAATTTATGCAGTAGCCAAGTCGCTTGCTCACAACTTTAATGCCAGTAGCTCACAAAGTAGAATTTTTGCTCACAAGACTCCACAGCTTAGAGGGAGCATTGCTGATAGGCAAAGATACACTGCTCCTGGATGCAGACGTTCTTTTAGGGTGCTCTGGCCAATAAGCGCTGCCTGCTAGATCAGGTCAAAAGTTTCACCTTGTCCAGCATCTTGCGTCCCACTCACAGGAGCTGTGCAGATGTTGCTGGGAAGTTGATGAATAGGGTGGAAAGGCAACCAGAC
>NW_015167266.1:13012-21054 GCF_001447785.1 Gekko japonicus
ATGGAACTGTTACATACTAGAGCTATTATTAGCCACTTTTGAATTGATGCACATATTTTGGAAACTCATGATTTGAAGAAATAACAACACAAACTGACGTTTGATAAAGACTCAGGTCGAAACGGACTGTCAAGCTCGAGAAAGTTCGTCCTTGCTTCCGCAGTTTGAAGACTTCGGTCTTTTGATGTTACTGTTTTGCTGAAATATTAAAATATCATTATTGTTAGTTTTTGTAAGCATATGAACTTGTGCAGCAATACTTTTGGTCTTTATATCTTCTGGGCATGGAGCAGAGGTCACTGGGTGTGTGTGTGGGGGAGGTATTTGTGAATTTCCTGAATAGTGCGATGGCTGCCTTAGATGACCATGGAGGTCCCTTCCAACCCTATGATTCTATGATTCTGTAGAGAGAGGGACAGAGGAATTGTGTTTTATCCATTTCTTTTGAATCCCTTGCCAAATCTGGTGCTGTAATAAAGGAAGCTTGTGAACATTTTCTTTAAATAATCTGTAACTGGTGGATCTGTAACTGGTTGACAGATCGCACCCAAAGAGTGCTTGTTGCTCTTCTTCTTGGAGAGGAGTGACAAGTGGAGTGTGTCAAGGCCTGTTTTGTTCAACATCTTTATCAGTGATTTGGATGAAGGGATAGAGGGAGTGCTTATTAAATTTGCAGATGATACTAAATTGGGAGGGGTAACAAATACGGTAGAAGACAGAGTCAGGATACAGGATGATCTTGACAGGCTGGAAAACTGGGCTAAAACAAATGTAATGAATTTCAATGGGGATAAATGTAAAGTTCTGCATTTAGGTAGGAAAAATCAAAGGCATAATTATAGGTTGTGGAGACTTGTCTTGGTAGTAGTATGTGCAAAAGGATCTAAGAGTCTTAGTAGACCATACACAGAACATGAGTCAGCAGTGTGATGCAGTTGCTAAAAAGGCAAATGCAATTTTGGACTGTATCAACAGAAGTATACTGTCCAGATCACGCAAAGTGATGGTACCACTTTGCTCTGCTCTGGTTAGACCTCACCTAGAGTATTGTGTTCAGTTTTGGGCACCACAATTTAAGAAGTATATAGACAAGCTGGAACGTGTCCAGAGGAGGGCAATGAAGATGGTGAGGGGTCTATGAGGAAAGGTTGAAGGAGCTGAGTATGTTTAGCCTGGAGAGGAGACAACTAAGAGGTGATATGATAACCATCTTCAAGTACTTGAAGGGCTGTCATATAGAGGATGGTGCGGAGTTGTTTTCTGTTGCCCCAGAAGGTCGGACCAGAACCAATGGGTTGAAATTAAATCAGAAGTGTTTTTGGCTAAACATTAGGAAGAACTTCCTGACAGTTACAGCGGTTCCTCAGCTTTGGAGGTTTTCAAACAGAAGCTAGATGGCCCTCTGACAGCAATGTGGATTCTGTGAACTTAGGCAGATCATGAGAGGGAGGGCAGGAAGGGTTGCCTCAGTGCTTAGTTCTTGTGGCCTTTTATTACACGCCCAGGGAAAGGCTGATCACCACTTTGGGGTCAGGAAGCAATTTCCCCCCTAGCCAGTTTGGCGGGGATCCTGGAGATCACTGGTCATCTTCTGTGTGTGGAACAGCCATCACTGGAGGTGTGGAGGGGGAGGTATTTGTGAATGTCCTGCATTGTGCAGTGGGTTGGACTCTATGATCCTGGAGGTCCCTTCCAACTCTATGATTCTATGACACACACCAGCTGGTAGCATTTTTTTTTGATTTTTTTAATAAACAAATTACAAAACACAGAAGTAAACAAATTTGAGAGAGGGAGGGCAGGAAGGGTTGCCTCAGTGCTTAGTTCTTGTGGCCTTTTATTACATGCCCAGGGAAAGACTGATCACCACTTTGGGCTCAGGAAGCAATTTCCCCCTAGCCAGTTTGGCGGGGATCCTGGAGATCACTGGTCATCTTCTGTGTGTGGAACAGGCATCACTGGGGGTGTGGAGGGGGAGGTATTTGTGAATGTCCTGCATTGTGCAGTAGGTTGGACTCTATGATCCTGGAGGTCCCTTCCAACTCTATGATTCTATGACACACCAGCTTGTAGCATTTCAAGTGCTCATGTCCCAAGATGGGGCTACCCAGGAATTGCTCTGTAAGTTGTTGGAAACACATTTGGTTCCATTTTCTCTTTGCTAGGAACTTGGGAGCTCCTGACAGCCCCACGGCCAAGGACTGCAGCAGTGACCAGCAAGGTAAAGGGAAGCCTCTTTTTTGACCAGCAGCCCCCGTAGTGATGCCCAGGGGTCGTTTTGTAGAAAAAGAAGTGCAGGAGCTCATTAGCATAACTCATTAGCTTAACTTATTTGCATACGCCACACCTCCTGACATCACCGGAAGTGTGTCAGAAGGCAACACCCACCGCTCAGGCTCCACTGGACTGTTTTGGATTGCTAGCTATGGGGGGGGGGATGTGCAGATCTGTTCTCGCAGAGGAGGGAGAGCTTGTACCTGAATAAAACTTGGTCTTAAAGGTGCCACTGGACTCTTTTGGACCGGGGGGCCGGGGGGAGCGCTGCAGCTTACCTGGCTGCGTCTTGCTCTGACTGAGGGCTGCTGGGAGCAGGGGGTGGGGCTTGTTGCACGTGCCCGCCCCCTGGGCTCTTTACTGCCAGAGCTCCGCTCCTGTGCACTCCTGCAGGAAATGATGCCACAAGCAGCATGTGACACCTCTAGCAGGAGTGTTCCGTTGATGCTTGGCATAGCTCGAGGGAGAAACTTTATCATGTAACATCGTCTCTCTCTATAGCGTTGTTTGCAAATACCCTTCAGCTTTATTTCTGCATCATTCAAAGAACAGCAAGATGGCCCTGCCTTGAACCGGATAGCCCAGGCGAGCCCAATTTCATCAGGTCTTGGGAGCTAAGCAGGGTCTGCCCTGGTTAGTATTTGGAAAGGAGACCCCCTAAGGAACACCAAGGCTGCTCCGCAGGGGCAGGCAGTGGCAAACCATCTCTGAAGGTCTCCTGTCTTGAAAACTCTTATGGGGCCACCACCATAAGTCAGCTGTGATTTAGCAAAAAACAAAAAGCCCTAAAAAACCAACCTGAGGTCAGGATGACATTTATACTGATTATCTCCTGCGTTTTCAGAAAAGAAGCCCTCAGCAGAGGAGCTCGAGGAACTGGAACTGCTTGACAAAGCCCTGGAGAAAGCTTTAAAGATCCGAACGAAATTCATGAGCTCGGTTCCTCTGTCTGAGGCTAAAGATGGCACCAGAGCGTCGGAGAAGAAACCTGTTACCCATGTTACAGTCAAACAGCAAGGGGCGAATTGCAAGCCGCGTGTCTCCAAGTCAGTCGAAATGATGCCTGTCAGCCAAAAGCCTGCATCTCCCCGAAAGCCCTCAGCATATGTGCTGAAAGCTCCCTATCGGACTGACCCGACCGTGAAAAGGCCGCAGGGGAAAACATCAGCCAGGCTGAGTTGCAGGGTCTCAAGGGGATCTGGGAAGAATTCACTCCAAGGGGCTCCCTCCACAAAATCCAGGGTGCCTATAAAAATAACCAAAGTGGAATGCAGAAAGATCTTTGTGGCAGAAAATCCCAGGATGCTCCCCGGCGAGTCCGATTCTCCCCAGGATGCAAAGCAAAGTTCTTTGCTTCGGAACTCTACCAGTGGGGAGGACTTTGCAAGCGCCGGACCATCCTGCCTTGGCACGGAGCAGCACCTTTCAAGAGAAAGCTCCCCAAGGGAACCGCAGACATCCACACTCCGGGAAAAGGGGTAGGGTCCCAGGGATTTTTTTTCTTTGCCTGTTCAATAAATGCTGATATTTTATCACAAGCTGGAAGCAAATTCTGTTTCATTCCCACCTGGCTTGTTGTTATTATTTATTCATCATTGTATTTGGGAAGGATTTGGATCACTGTATTTGGAAATGGTTGTCATGATCACACAGACCTACCGCATGCTCCGAAAGTGTGTCAGGGGTCATTTCCTGCGGGAGTGCACAGGAGCGGAGCTCCAGCAGTCAGGAGCCCAGGGGACAAGCACATGCAACAAGCCCCGCCCCCTGCTCCCAGCAGCCCTCAGTCAGGCCACGAGGAGCAAGAAGCAGCCAGGTAAGTTGCAGAGCCCCTCCCCCCGGCCCGCCTTCAGGTACAAGCTCTCCCTCCTCTGTGAGGGCAGATCTGCACGTCCCCCCCCCCCCTAGCAATCCAAAAAAGCCCACTGGAGCCTGAGCAGTGGGTGTTGCCTTCTGACACACTTCCGGTGATGTCAGGGTGTGTGGCATATGCAAATGAGTTATGCTAATGAGTTATGCTAATGAGCTCCTGCACCTCTGTTTCTGCGAAATGACCCCTGGTTGTCATCAGTATCGGACCGGGATCTGGGAGCTCCAGTTTTGAATTCCTGCTTAGACACAGGAGTTAGCAGGGTAACTTTGGGCCAGTCGTATATTCTCAGCTTAACGTAATTTGCAGGGTTGTTGTGACAATAAAATGGAAGAGGGGGGGAATATTGTAAGCCCCTTTGGATCCACCCCGGTGAGCAAAGTGAAGTTTTGTTTGTTCGTTTTTGCCATCAAGCCGCGGCTGACGTCTGGTGACCACTCATGGCCAGAGATGTTCAGAGGTGGCTTTGCCACTGCCTGCCTCTCTGCGTAGTGAGCCTGGGCGTCCTTGCTGGTCTCCCATCCCTGGACTAACCAGGGCCGACCCTGCTCAGCTTCCCAGATCGGACGAGATCAGGCTAGCCTGAGCCACCCAGGTCTAAGCACGGAATTCAGGCTACATGGACCCTAATTTGGTTTTGTAACTTTTTCTGAAATCCATCCTGGAGTCGTCTTCAGATGCTTTCTGTGCATCCCCTCCCCAGGAGCCTTTTCCCCCCAGTCTTGAGCTCTAGATGTTCAGAAAAGAGGATGATGGCTATGAAATGCGAGGAGGCTCTGCGTGACAATTTTGCTTGAGAGTATAGACCTAAGAGAAAACAAACCTCCTGTGGCCTCTTCCTTGCGAGGCTACCCCCATCCAGGCAGGAACGCACAGGAACGGAGTTCCGGCTGGCTCCCAAGCTGGCCACGCCCAGCAGGAACTCATTAGCATAATAGGCCACACCCAACAGCAGAAACTCATTAGGATTGGCTACAATTAGGGGGTGTGCCCTAACATGCAAAGGAGTTCCTGTTCCAAAAAAAAGGCCCTGGGTTTTGACAACAAACAAGGTAAAGAGAATAAGAAGCAAAAGGTGGGTGTGGCTGGATGGCCACACTTCTGGTAACGTGGGGGTGTGGCCTAATATGCGAATGAGCTGTGCGGTCAGGGGTGTGACCTAACATGCTAATGAGTTCCTGCTGCTGGGTGTGGCCTATTGTGCTAATGCGATCCTGCTGGGCTTTTTCTACAAAAGAAGCCCTGCCCCCATCCATAAGCAATCATTGACTTGCTCTCTGTGTGCAGACTGGGTGCTCCGTCATGCAAAGTTCTGGAGTAGAACTGTGTCCTGGTGGCCATGCTTGGGTGTGCCCGCAGGAGTCTCCTGATCACAGGAGAGGCTTTTGGCTCAGTGGCACATAGAAGGACTGCAGAAGGTCCCAGGTTCAGTCTTCCGCCTCTCCAGCGAGAGGATCCCAGGCAGCAGATATTGGGAGAGACTTTTTGGTACCTGAGGCCCCGGTAGGGTTGCCAAGTGTACTTACCCTTGCTGGCGGGGGGGGCCCGCCCGGGCCGCGGAGCTCTCCCAGGACGCGCGTGCCACCAGCACTTCACAGGAAATGACATGCTACGTCGCTCATGTTGGGGGCGTGGTTTCCCCCCGCCGTGGCAGAAATCGGGCCTCCAGAGCGGGGGTTTCCCCGCCCCCACTTGGCAGCCCTAGGCCCCGGTGCTCTGATGTCGGCCGGACCAGAGAATGCCGGCCAGTGTTCCCTCTAAGCTGAGTGAGTGTGAGCTAGCTCACAGTTTTTCAGCCTCCGGCTCACACCTTTTTTGTCCTAGCTCAGGAAGGGATGGGCTCCAGAGCAAACCAATTGACGCAGCAGCCAAATCGCTCGCTCACAGCTTTTAATCTCAGTAGCTCACAACGTAGAATTTCTGCTCACAAGACTCCACAGCTTAGAGGGAGCATTGAATTGCCGGCCGAGATGAAATTAACAGCCTGAAGAAGCTCCACGCGTCCATATGGTATTCCCTTTGTTCTCGTTCAGTGGGGGTGGGTGGGGGGACTTGTCATGATGATCTTGTCATGGTGCCTGCATAGCAAGTAGGAAGGCAGTTTCCCTTGATTTTCAGATTCGAGCTAAGTAAGTGAAACCTCTTTCCAAATGCATGTCTCTCTGCATGCTGGCCATTAACACAAGCCTAATCTTCCTTGCAGGTCTTCGTTGAAACTGCCCCTTCCGTACAGAAGAGCCTCTTCCAAGCTCGCCAGGTAACCTTACGAGAGCCACCGAGTCCAGCTGAGAACTTCCTTGCAAGTGGATGAGAAAAGGTCGGAGGGAGAAATCTCCCAAGTCTCTCTAGGAATCTATAGGACACTGTACACAGAGGGAGATGGCCGTGGAAGGGCCCCACCCAGTTCACCTTCATTTAGTTAGTCTTAAATTATAATCTGCTTTACTTACTCTATTGCTAACATTCCCTACAACTCAATTATAAATTTTTTTTTATAAAATTCTAATATAATTAAACACCCATTCTATTACCACCACCTTGTAACTTAAACCTACAGACAGGTACTACTATGTACTTTAAACTAATCTAAATTCATGTCAAACTTTGCAAGGTCAATTTATTCCAGCTAAAATACACACACACACTCACACACACACACACACACACACACACACACTTCATTCACCATTACCTTGTAACTTGAAACCTACAAACAAATACTGCTATGAGCTTTAAACGAATCTAAATTCATATCATCACTTTTCCAATTTTTTTTCCTTTCCAGGAGTAGCCTTTGTGCCTTCCTTTGGGATGCCTCTATCTTTAATTGAGTCAATTTTGTTATTGTCTTTCCCCAAAATTGGATTGTTGGGGGGAGAGTATGAACACATTCCATCTCTTGCTGATACTTCAAATTCTCTGCAATGTTCTGGATAGGTTGTTCTGATTTTTCCTCTTTCTCTATTTCCAATTGTGGGTTGTGTATTTTTTCTAATAAGCTTGCACAAGCTTCCTCAATCCCCTTCCGTATTCCCTCTTTCAAAACTCTCAGGAATTGTTCTACAGACATCTCTCCTGCCATAGTATTTTCATCAAGTTCCTCCTCCTCCTCTCTTGATATGGACGCCATTTCAGATACTCAATTCAAGCTAATTTGTTCGAATTCTAAAGACAGTCAGCCATAGTATATCCCATATCGACAAAAAATCCTTGCCAGGAGCAAAAAGGTCAAGGTCTCCCCGAAAAAGCAAACAAACCTCCACACACGCAGTTCATTCCCACTCGCTCTCCAGCCATTATTTCTCTCCATTCTGGGCAAATAAGATCGGGGTCTTTCACTAGAGGTCTTCTCTTCTTTAAACATTAGATATATGCGTACGCAGTTCTTTTCTTAAGTTTCTTCTTCTGTGTTGCTGAGTTTATGATAATCTTGTGAAGTAAATTATAATCCAAACAAAATTTAAAAGGTTGGATGGTCATGGCTAGGTGGAAAACATGGCGACTATGTTCCACTCCACTATTCGTTCCTGCTTCGGAGTAGTAATGGACACCCCCCCCCACATTGCCAGAGGAGGGAGGGGCCGAAACAAGCCCCTTGCCACCGTCCCTCTCTCCGTGAGGTCCGGCGGAGCCTGCCCGAGATCGGGGGGCTCCCAAAGAAAGGAAAAGGGATCGGGCGGCTCGGAGCGTCCTGAGAATCTGCCCGTTGCCGCGCCGTACTGCGCATCTGGGTATAAGCTTTTGTGTGCATGCAGTGATGGTCTGAACAGCTGTCTTGCACACCTGGAAACACAGTTTGTATTTCTGGGTTAAGCAAGACCTTCTTTTGGGGCTACTCCTCCTGACGAAAGTCAAAACTACATGGTTTTCCTCGGGTCGTTTCGTAGAAAAAGAGCTA
>NW_015167267.1:0-15569 GCF_001447785.1 Gekko japonicus
TCCAAGTGATGGCTGGAGATCTGCTGGGAATACAACCGATGCTCCCTCTAAGCCATGGAGTCTTGTGAGCAAAAATTCTATTTTGTGAGCTACTGGCATTAAGGTTGTGAGCAAGCGATTTAGCTACTGCATAAATTAGTTTGCTGTGGATCCCCATCCTTCCTGAGCTAAGACAAAAATGTGTGTGAGCCGGAGGCTAAGAAACTGTGAGCCAGCTCACACTAACTCAGCTTAGAGGAAACACTGATTACAACTGGTCTCTGGGCAACAGAGATCAGTTCCCGTGGAGGAAGTGGCTGCTGGGGAGGGGGGACTCTATGGCATACCCCATCGAAGTCCCTCACTCCCCCAAACCCCTTGCTGGAAACACTAATATCAATAATTACATAGTTGGGTCTAATGCTAAGTTAAAGATTACTTGCTGAGTATTGCTTTTTTATTTTATATACTGATTAATCACCCAATCCTTGCTATCGCAAGGCTGTGGACGATGTACAGTATCCACAAAACACAATCAGATAAAACATTAAAACGTTAAGAACATATATTCGAAAAAAATAACTCCGATTTCAGACTGCTGGCTACTTCTTTGTAAAAACAATCAGGGCCCCCGGTCACACGGCAAAGTTGCTGCGGTAGAGGCATGGATGGTGGGCGGATTATCCAGGCGCGATCCCACCCCAACATCTGGGAAGTGGAGCGCACCTGTGGCTTTACCACCGACAATTCGAGTTAAAAAACTAGTACCTCCAAGGTACTAGTAAACGTTTGCCACGGGCTGCCTCCAGACTCCCGTGGTGTGATCGCGCCGGCGCACCTCCGGTCCCTCGTTTACCCACCGGCGCCGAGGGAAGGACCCGTGGTGTGCCGTCAGTGCGTCTGATCGCGCAGAGCTCTTTTTGTAGCAGGAACTCCTTTGCATATTAGGCTACACACCCCTAATGTAGCCAATCCTCCAAGAGCTTACAGAACTCTTCTTACAGGGGCTACTGTAAGCTCTTGGAGGATTGGCTGCATTAGGGGTGTGTTGCTTAATATGCAAATGAGCATATTAATATGCAATTAATATGCAAACTGCGCCAAGGCAATTAGCCCCCCCCCCCCCCCCCCCCGCGATATCCGGCCCGTGTGACTGGGGCCAAGGTTCCTTTTTAGAAGCTGGAGACGAGCTCGCTCGCCCTTGAAAAAGTGACGTTCACATTTCAAAATGTTTGGTCACCATTTTACAGGTGGTTAGAACTAAAAGAAAGAGACAATTAGAAGATGTATATGGTAGGAGGAGATCTGCTTTGTTGTTTGGTGGGGAGTTTGAGGGATTGTTGTTGTTATCAATGGGTGGAAGTTGGTGTTGGGTTAGGGATATGTTTTGTATTTGTATGTTTGGAAAACAATAAAAATTATGTTTAAAAGAAAAAGTGACGTTCAGACAACACAGCCAGCCGCACAGACGAGGCCATTGTTCATTGCCTCAGAGCCCCGAGGAGGGGCTGTTTGCCGGATGCTAGTGATCTGGTCCATGGGGTCACGAAGAGTCGGACTCGACTGTGCGACTGAACAATAACAACAAAAAAGAACTGGTCTGCACTGGTTGCAATCCTATATAAACGATCCCATTGAACAGAGTGAGGTCAATGTGCATGGGAACAGGGTGTGGGCCTGTTTCATATTGTAGGGACACAACTTTCATCTTTTGCATTCATATGGAAGGCGGTGCAGCTGTACAGACAGATTTGTCAAACTTCGTAACAGACAAGAGCAGCCTGTTCTGTATCGTCAAGTTCTGCGATGTAGATTGGGGACGCAAGACCTAATTCCTGCATTACTTGGGGGAAAGGCTGCAGCCGGGGTAGGTTGGACCCCTGGTTTATATCAGCATCATTGCTGGCACAGGGGCTTTGTGAAATCCCGAGACAAATCTGTCAGAATGAAGGATATCCAGATGGCAGGTGCAAAGCAGACCAAAAGCAGACGGAAGACAGAGGGGTCAGACGGCGCTTGGCTTTTATTATCTGGGCCAAGGAGCCAGCTGTCTGCAACTGGAGACTCACAAAGGAGACCGAACAAAGGGAGGGATCTTCACGCATCCCCTTTTGGGGTGTCTCCAAATGGCAAAAGTCATTTGAGGGTCACTGAAGAAACCAAGAGCTAGATTTGAGTCTCGTAGTACCTTAGAGACCAACAAGACTTCCAGGGTATAGAAGAGGAAGAGATTGGATTTCTACCCCACCCTTCACTACCCAAAGGAGTCTCAGAGCAACTTACAAACTCCTTCCCCTTCCCCACAACAGACACCCTGTGAGGTAGGTGGGTGGGCTGAGAGAGCTCTGACAGAAACTGCTCTTTTTTCAAGGACAGCCGTGCCAGAACTACGCCTTGCCCAAGGTCATCCAGCAGCTGCAAGTGGAGGAGTGGGGGAATCAAACCCGGTTCTCCCAGATTAGAGTCCGCGCACTTAACCACGACACCAAACTGGCTCTCATAAGAGATATGAGCTTCCAAAAGAGATATAAACTTTCAAAAAGGTATAAGGTTTAAAAAGTCAAAGCTCCCCTCATCAGATACAAGTAGGAATGGAGATCCCTGGGCCTGTATATCCCAGTCACAAGGTGGGAGAGATGCTGCAAAGAAAGCAGTCAGGATGCAAAGGTACATGCAGGATGCAAACAGGGGTGAAGACGAGAGACTCGTGTACACGGCCCTGAGATCCCGAAAAGAAGGGCACAATAAAAATTCAGCACGCGTGGAGATGTTTCCAACACGTCTTCTTTTTCTCGACAAGAAGGCAACTGGGGGGGGGGCGTTCATGTCTTGCGGGAAAAGAAACATTAAGTCCAGGGCAGGGGTCATTTCACAGAAAAAGAGGAGCAGGAGCTCATTAGCATAACTCATTAGCACAACTTATTTGCATATGCCACACCCCCTGACATCACCAGAAGAGTGTCAGAAGGCAACACCCACTGCTCAGGCTCCACAGGACTGAGCGGCCGTTGCAGAAGAGGGAGAGCTGGTACCTGAATAAAACCTGGTCTTAAAGGTGCCACTGGACTGTTTTGGATTGCTAGCTATTGGGGTGGGGGAGGAACGTGGCAGATCTGCCCTCGCAGAGGAGGGAGAGCTTGTACCTGAAGGTGAGCCTGGGGGGAGGGGCTGCCGGAGCTCCACTCCTGTGCGCTCCTGCAGGAAATGACCCCTGCTTTTAACTATAGTCCTAGCTAATACATCAATTCAACTAGCCATGTGAAAGTCTTATCTTCAAAGACGACCTGCTGTGAATGTCTCTCCCTAAGGCGCACTTGTTATGGGAAAGGATGTTACAAGCAAGCGGCTAGTTTACTCCCCCATTCACACATCCAGACATTCACACCTTCCCCCTGTCCACAGGAATGGCATGGCAGGGAGGGGATCGATAAGCAAAGGAACAGAAACCAGATGGAGCCCACAAAATACAATACATTGGCCCGGGTCTCACGTGAGGTTTTGGGCCGGAAGAGGGACGGATCGGGGGCGCAGCAAACGGGCGCAATCTCACCGCAACATCTGGGAATCGGCGCGCACCCGTCCCTGATCTGTCCCTACAGCCCAGTGCTGCGGAGCAAAAAAAAGAACCTAGTAAAGAGCAGGACTTACCGGAAACGCCGCAGCAAGTGTGGCCGTGGGATCGCCGGCGCGTCCGTCGTCAGGAGCATTCGAGGCTCCAGGCCGAACTGCGCATGCGCACACATGCCCAGCCGGCTGCCTCGGTCTCCCGTCGGTGGCTTCCTCCCCGGCCTCTGATCGTGCTGGGGAGCAACTGCACGGCGGCTCAGGGGATCTGTGTGATCCCGTTGCTGCGTGTCTCTTTTGGTGCGGCTCTAAAAAGCCGCACTTTGGCCATGTTTTTTACCGCTGTGTGGCAGGGGCCATTGATAAGTGAAACCATAAACCAGCCTGAGTTTTACAGCTCCACCCCCAAAATCTCCAGGTATTTCCCATCACTGAGCTGGCAACCATATGTGAAAGGCTAACAATATTTCTTTCTTTCAAAATACATTTTATTGCAGTTTCACCATCATATGCATATATACTGTTCAATATGATCATAACTCAAATATAAAGCACAATAAAATCCAAATGTTACCTAGTATAAATGATTGTAAAGTTGAAGGCTAACCCTATAATATTAATAATAATAATATTTCAATTTATTAATCGCTCAATCCTGCAGAGCTGCTGGCTCTGAGCGATTTACAGTTACTCAAATACACACGGGACTAACAATGATTCAAAGGGGTAAGGGAGGACAACATATAAATCTTTAAATCACACACGTTCGCAGCCGACGGGGAGTTTGTTCAGCAGTAAGGTCAGACATGTTCCAACGGCAGTTTGTCGTCAGCTTTTCTCCAGGACTGCTTCAGTTGCAGCGCAGCACTGCCACCGCCTGGCCGGACGGCCCATTACAGGCTTTCTTGATGCCGAAGAGTTCTTTCTAGGCTTTCCATCTTTGCGCGCTGGACCTTCCGTTCGCCGGCTAACACCTCCCCCACCGGGGGTTTTAGTGTGCCCACCCTCTCTAAGGAGTGGTACTCATTTTATCTACTCGCCGAAGCTTTCGAACCGCTGGGTGGACGGCGAGCTGGGAACAAGGATGGTAGCTAACACCAGCGCGGGGCTAGAGAACTGACAGTAGTTCTGTTCAGCTCAGATGTTTTAACCAGAGGATAAATCCCCTGTGCCACCACTCTCCTTATTATTATAAGGAAAATTGAGCAAGGTTGGGCAAAGAGGGATTACAAGGTAGTTTCACAGTAGAATCACTCTATAGATTAATGTACATAGAACAGACTGTACGCACATGCTTATCCTGTAAAATCTTGTTGTAAATGAACATTGAATAAACTTTACTGGGGGGGGGAAACAAAACCAAAACAGTAGGGTTGCCAGGTCTGGATTGGAAAATACCTGGAGACTTTGGGGGTGGATCGCGAAGACCACCCAGTCAGTCAACATGGGATGTTCATTTTAAGAGCTGATAAGTGGAAACTGATAAGCATTGTAATTACTACAGGCTCAGATAAACCATTGGCCTGATCCAACATTGGCTTCTCTTATGTTCTCTTATGTTCTTAACTCACTGGAGAAGACCCTGATGCTGGGAAGATTGAAGGTCAAAGAAGACGGGGACGGCAAAGGATGAGATGGTTGGACAGTGTCAGCGACGCAACGGACATGAAATTGAGCCAACTTCAGAGGACAGCGGAAGACAGGAGGGCCTGGCGGGAGATGATCCATGGGGTCGCGAAGAGTCGGACTCGACTGTGCGACTGAACAACAACAACAACATGTTCTTAATCCTTGCGAAACGGATATTTTTCCATTGTGCATATCCGTTGCACCTGAGTGATAAAAGAAGAACACAACAGAATCACAAGAACTATTTTGCATATATATCTTTATTGCCTCTTCTTTGTTTTTGTGTTTGAATTTCCGTCCCACCTGGAGGCTGGGAACCCTACTAACCAGTGCTCCCTCTAAGCTGTTGAGTCTCGTGAGCAAAAATTCTACTTTGTGAGCTCCTGGCATTAAACTTGTGAGCGAGCGATTGGGCTGTTGCATAATTTAGTTGGCTCTGGAGCAATGTTCCCTCTAAGCTGTGGAGTCTTGTGGGCAAAAATTCTACTTTGTGAGCTCCTGGCATTAAACTTGTGAGCGAGCGATTGGGCTGTTGCATAAAAAACGGAGCTGGCTCACACTAACTCAGCTTAGAGGGAACACTGCGTACTAACCCAGCCCATTTTACTCCAAAGTAATTCCCATCGCCTTGAAATGGAATTTACTTCCCAGCAAACGCAGGCCTTTAGGATCGAGGCCTCCCGGGCTGTCCCCAGATGCATCAGCCGGAATTGCTCACGAGCAGGACATAAACACAAGGCAATGCGGGAAAACCCTCACGCTGCCTTCGCCCGGCAGGGGCTGACGCGACGCACGCTGGGGGATGTAGTCCCCGACGCCGGGGAGCGCTCCCCTTTGCCCCACTGCACGCCGGGAATCGTAGTCGCCACAAGCGGCGCCTCCTTTCGCGGGCGGTGCGTGCCGGGAGCTGTAGTCCCGCGGGCGGCTGAGGGAGGCGAGGGCCGAGTGGGCGGGAGGCGTCGCCGTCGCGGTCAGGCCGGGCCTGGCGATGGCCGCGGGAGGAGCTCTCGGAGGGGCCGCCGGCCTCTGACGGCCAGCCAGGGATGGAGGTCGGCGAGCAGGAGGAGAGCCGGTGAGGAAGAAGGGGGCGGCCCGGGCGGGGACTCCGGGGGGCGGGCGCGGGATCCGCCGCGTCTCGCTCGATCCCTTCCCGGTTAATTCGCCTGACGGACACGTCGCCGGCTCCGCTTCTTCAATGTTTCTACAAGAATATTATAATTATTTTACTTTTTTTTTTTACTACTTGGTAATGTCGGGGCCGGGTCTGCGTTGCTGCCTTCGCCCGGCAGGGGCTGACGCGACGCACGCTGGGGGATGTAGTCCCCGACGCCGGGGAGCGCTCACCTTTGCCCCACTGCACGCCGGGAATCGTAGTCGCCACAAGCGGCGCCTCCTTTCGCGGGCGGTGCGTGCCGGGAGCTGTAGTCCCGCGGGCGGCTGAGGGAGGCGAGGGCCGAGTGGGCGGGAGGCGTCGCCGTCGCGGTCTGGCCGGGCCTGGCGATGGCCGCGGGAGGAGCCCTCGGAGGGGCCGCCGGCCTCTGACGGCCAGCCAGGGATGGAGGTCGGCGAGCAGGAGGAGAGCCGGTGAGGAAGAAGGGGGCGGCCCGGGCGGGGACTCCGGGGGGCGGGCGCGGGATCCGCCTCGTCTCGCTCGATCCCTTCCCGGTTAATTCGCCTGACGGACGCGTCGCCGGCTCCGCTTCTTCAATGTTTCTACAAGAATATTATAATTATTTTACTTTTTTTTTTTTACTACTTGGTAATGTCGGGTCGGGTACTGCTTTTTCCCAGGGTTGCCAGCTTTGGTCCAGGGGATTCCTGGAGATTTGGGGGGCGGTGCCTGTGGAGGAGGGGGGGAAATCTAGGAAGGGATTTCAGCTTCGCTCTGTGGTACACTATAGAGTCCGTCCTCTTAAAGCTGCGCAGGCTCTTGGCGGCTGACACGAATTATTTGTTATTCTAATATATCATTATTCTAATATATGAGTATACAGAATAATGTATAATTATTCTAATGTGTCATTATTCTATTAATACCACCATATCATAATTCTATTCTATTATTATGAATTTGCTTCTGTTGTCAATCTTGGTACTTGGTAATGTCGGGTTGGGTACTGCTCTTTCCCAGGGTTCCCAGTTTTGGTCCAGGGGATTCCTGGAGATTTGGGCGGGGTGCCTGTAAAGGAGGGGGAAAATCTAGGGAGTGATTTCAGCTTAGCTCTGTAGTATACCATAGAGTCCGTCCTCTTAATGCTGCGGTGCCTGGAGGTTTTTGGTAGCTGACATGGATTAATATTGTATCATTATTCTATTCTGTTAATTAATATCGTATCATCATTCTATTTTAATATTATTAATTTGCTGTAGTTGTTATTCTTGGTACTTAGTAATGTTGGGTTGGATACCAGTTTGGTGTAGTGGTTAAGTGGGTTGGATACCAGTTTGGTGTAGTGGTTAAGTGCACGGACTCTAATCTGGGAGAACCGGGTTTGATTCCCCACTCCTCCACTTGCACATGCTGGATGACCTTGGGCAAGCAGTAGTTCTGATAAGAGCTGTCCTTGAAAAAGAGCCGTTTCTGTCAAGAGCTCTCTCAGCCCCGCCTACCTCACAGGGTGTCTGTTGTGGGGAGGGGAAGGGAAAGGAGTTTGTAAGCTGCTCTAAGACTCCTTTGGGTAGTGAAGGGCAGGGCATAAATCCAATCTCCTCCTCCTTTTCTTTCCCAGGGTTGCCAACTTTGTTCTAGGGAATTCCTGGAGATTTGGGGCGGTGCCTGTGGAAGATTTCAACTTAGGTCTGTGATATACCGTAGAGTCCACCCTCTTAAAGCTGCGGTGCCTGGAGGCTCTTGGTAGCTGACATGGATCAATATTGTATCGTTATTTTATTATATTAATTAATATTGTATCGTTATTCTATTCTGTTGTTATTAATTCGCAATTGTTGCCACTCTTGGTATTTGGTAATGTTGGGTTGGGTACTGTTCTTTCCCAGGGTTGCCAACTTTGGTGTAGTGAATTCCTGGAGCTTTGGGAGCAGTGCCTATGGAAGATTTCAACTTAGGTCTGTGATATACCATAGAGTCCACCCTCTGAAAGCTGTGGCGTCTGGAGGCTCTTGGTAGCTTATATGGATTAATATCGTATCATTATTGCATTCTATTAATTAATATTGTATCATTATTCTATTATTATTATTAATTTGCTGTTGTTGCCACTCTTGGTACTTGATAATTTTGTGTTGGGTACTGTTCTTTCCTAAGGTTGCCAGCTTTGGTCTAAGGGATTCCTGGAGGTTTGGGGGCATTGCCTGTGTGTGGGGGGGGAAACCTAGGAAGGAATTTCAACCTGGGTCTGTGATATACCATAGAGTCCATCCTCTTAAAGCTGTGGTGCCTTGAGATGCTTGGTTGCTGTTATTAATATCATAATTGTTAAAGCTGGGAAATACGTCCTCTTTTTTGCTTTTCAAAATATGGTGACCCTAATTATATTAATTAATATTACTGATTTCTCCAACTTGGCAGTGGTAGTAAAGCACCTTTATTTCTATTATTAATATTATTAGTAGTATTTACTGTTGTGACTCTTGCTAGTTAGTAACGTTATTTGGGTACTAATTTCTTCCCCCAAGGGTTGCCAACTCCAGCCTAGGAAATTCCTGGAGATTCGGGGGTGATGCCTAGGAGGGGGGGAAACTGGGGAGATATTTCACCTAGGATCTATGACACACCATAGAGCCTGCCCTCCAAAGCTTTGATTTCCTTCAGAGGATCTGACCTCTGTGGGCTGGAGGTCAGGTGTAATTGCAGGCGATACTCAGGCCACACCTGGCGGTTGGCAACAATTGTTTGCAGTCAAGGTCACGTTTCGAACTCAGGAGCTCTTGCGGTATGGAACAGACACCTCGCTACAGGCATGTGATTCTCTAGAGCAGTGGTTCTCAACATTCCTAATACTGCGACCCTTTAATACAGTTCATAAGAACATAAGAACATAAGAGATGCCAATGTTGGATCAGGCCAAAGGCCCATCCAGTCCAACACTCTGGGTCACACAGTGGCCAGAAATACCAGGGGCCATCAGGAGGTCCACCAGTGGGGCCAGGACACTGGAAGCCCTCCCACTGTTGCCCCAAGCACCAAGAATACAGAGCATCCCTTGCCCCAGACTGAGAGTTCCTATAAGAACATAAGAGAAGCCAATGCTGGATCAGGCCAAAGGCCCATCCAGTCCAACACTCTGTATCACACAGGGGCCAGAAATACCAGGTACCCTCAGGAGGTCCACCAGTGGGGCCAGGACATTAGAAGCCCTCCCACTGTTGCCTCCCCCCCCCAAGCACCAAGAAGACAGAGCATCCCTTGCCCCAGATTGTGGTGACCCCCAACCATAAAATTATTTTCGTTGCTATCCTAAGACCATCGGAAATTTGTGTTTTCCGATGGTCTTAGGCGACCCACAGGTTGAGAACCGCTGCTCTAGAGTCTGCCCTCCAAAGCTGCCGTTTCCTCCAGGAGAACTGATCCCTGGGGACAAGAAATCAGTTGTCATTCCATGAGAACTCCGGGCCCCACCTGGAGGCTGCCAACCCAGTTCCCCCGCGATCACCAAGTGTCTTGGTGTCAGTAAATAATAGCAGCGGTGAAACCACCATTACGCATGTTAATCTGAACCACCTGGAACCCTGGCCGTCGTCAGGATCCTAATGGGCACTTTGCTAACTGCCGAGGCACCTCTGAGGCTGACTCATTTGTTTGGTGCCGCAACCTGTACCTGTCATGCACCAAAGCTCCTTTCCGCCGGTCACGGGGCCTGCCGTCAAAGCGCTGTGAAGCCCTGGGCAGCTGTGAATCATGGCGTGTTCAGTCTGCTGCAGGGAAGACAGCAAAGAGTCTCGTGGCACCTGGATGGTGGAGAGATGTCTCATGGCCAGAGCTCTAGCTTCTGAGAGTTTCTGCCACGGTATAGTTGCTTGTCTTCTTGCGCGATGTGCCTTTTGGTGTCATGGTGAAGTGCGCGGACTCTAATCTGGGAGAACCGGGTTTGATTCCCCACTCCTCCACTCACAGCTGCCTGATGGCCTTGGGCAAGCCGTAGCTCTGTCAGAGCTGTTTTTTCAAGGACAGTTCTGGAAAGAGCTCTCTCAGCCCCACCTACCTCACAGGGTGTCTGTTGTGGGGAGGGGAAGGGAATGGAGAGTGTAAGCCACTGTGAGACTGAGTGAAGGGCGGGGTATAAATTCAATCTCCTCCTCCTCTTCTTTTTTAAGTCACAGCTGATTTATGGCAACTCCATGGGGGTTTTCAGGACAAGAAATACTCAGAGGTGGCTTGCCGTTGCCTGCTTTTGCATAGTAACCCTGGGCTTCTCTGGTGGTCTCCCATCCAAGTGCTGACCAGAGCCAACCCTGCGTAGCTTTCAGAAATTCAAGACAAGAGGCAAACAGGGGTGGTTTGCCCTTGCTTGCCTCTGCACAGCGACCCTGGACTTCCTTAACAGCCTCCCTGTCAGGGTCCTTAGTCAGGTTACACAACACAGGGCTTCATGAGAAGATAACTGTTTATTGGTAAATCCAGTACTAGAGACACGTGTACAGCTTGTGTCAGGAATGGCCGCCTATACAAGGGCCTCTGACTTATACTAGAATCAAACATCCCCCCCGGGAAGCATGAGCCAATCTCTCATGCACGGGCAAAGCAAGCAGGCAAAGCAAAAAGCCGTTAACTCTCCCAGCCGAGTAAAACTGCAGCTGTAGCATCTACAAGGTCAAGCAGAAGATAGCACACAGTTGGTGAGCCGGGGGGGGGCTGAGACGGAAAACGGGAGGGCACCCCTCCACAAACATATTTCAAGATGCAATCTGGCTCGTGGTGGTGGTGGTTTCTTGCAACAAACGGATATTTTCCCTTTTTGGAATCTTATTATTGCCGACGGCAAAGAGGGAGGATAAGATGGTTGTGTCAGTAGGATAGAGTTGAGCCAAAGGAGGAAGAATTCATGATGGGGATAGTAAAAATAAATGATCTTATTTTAAACATTAATATTCTTGGTTTGTTTGTCAAAAATATATACAGCAGAGCCCTGAGTCTTGGATAGCCCAGGCAAGCCCGATCTCGTCAGATCTCTGAAGCTAGGCAGGGTCGGCTCTGGCAAGTACTTGGATGGGAGACCTCCAAGGAATACCAGCAGTCGGGAGGTGGGGGCAGGCTTTATTCAGCCCCCTCTCTGAATATCCTGCAGGCCCCCAGTAGGGGTCAGTCACCAGAGGTTGCCATAACTTCCACGTGCACACACATGCACAGATGAAAAATACAAAGAGAGGGAGAGAGAGAATATATATATACAGCGTGAAAGTGCACATGAGGGAGAGAACCTTTATTTATTTATTCCAATTTATATCCCGCCCTCCCTTCAGGGCGGGTAACAATAGCGTTATGTTGTTGTTGAGTCGCACAGTCGAGTCCGACTCTTAGTGACCCCATGGACCACATCACGCTAGGCCCTCCTGTCTTCCATTGTCCTCCGGAGTATGCTTAATTTAATGTTTGTTGCCTCAAGGACACTGTCTCACCATCTCATCCTTTGCCGTCCCGTCTTCTTTGACCTTCAATCTTTCCCAGCATCAGGGTCTTCTCCAGTGAGTGCTCCCTTCTCATTTGGTGGCCAAAGTATTTGAGCTTCAGTTTCATTATCTGGCCTTCCAGGGAACAGTCAAGGTTGGTTTCTTTTAGGATTGACTGATTGGATCTTCTTGCAGTCCAGGGGACTCTCAAGAGTCTTCTCCAGCACCATAATTCGAAAGAATCTATTCTTTGGTGCTCGGCCTTCCTTATAGTCCAACCCTTGCAACCATATAGCCATACTTTACTACTGGAGTTATAAAACAATTGAAAACAACTTATAACAAATAAATTAATTAAACAATTAAAATGGCAGGTATTGGGATTGATCCAGCTTTGTCACATGAGAGGAATGTGGCACAGTTTTTCAAGTCACTCATAGAACTCCCCTTCGGGCCAGTTCTGGAGGGGGGGGGGATTAAAATGGGGAAGCACAATGCTCATCGGTGTCAATTAAGATCCATGATGACGCGGTGTGAGAAGCATTTCCTTCTTTTTAATTGTTTGTTGGCGTCTACCTGAGGAAGAATTCTACATAATTTGAAAACCTGCATGCTTCTCTCACATGATGAGTCTGGGTAGGTCCCTAGTAAAGGTGACTTTTCCCCAGCGTCTGTCTTAGCATCTTGTTTCTCTTAAGGGGCTCTCTCAGCCATGGAACGGGGCTTTGGAAGTGGTGTGGGGATTCCGGTTCTTGCCGTCGGGGCAGGTGTCTGGAAAACAGGGCTGGGATGAGGTTCGGCGAGTGTATCAGGGCAGACGCGAGAGACCCAGACGTGTGGTTCCCGGTGGGGAATTGGAGCCGGGTGCGGAGAAGGCCAGCCTGATCTCCTCAGATCTCGGAAGCGAAGCAGGGTCCTGGTTAGAACTTGGATGGGAGGCCACCAAGGATGTTAAGGCGCAGAGGCAGGGAACGGCAAACTTCCGATTTTGAAAGCTATGCAAGATTGGCCCCGGTTAAAGCTTCGGCAAGTAGATAAAATGGGTACCACTCCTTAGAGAGGGTGGGCGCACTAAACCCCCCGGCGGGGGAGGTGTTAGCCGGCGAACGGAATGTCCAGCTCGTAAGATCGGAAGCCTAGAAAGATCTCTTGGGTATCAAGAAGCCTGTAATGGGCCGTTCCGGCCAGGCGGTGGCAGTGTGGCGTTGTGACTCGAAGCAGTCCAGGAGAAAACTGACGTCATCAAGCCAAGCCAAGGAAATAGGCCATCTGGAACATGTCTAGTCTACAGCTGAAACAAAATCCCCGTCAGCTGCGAACGTGAGCAATTTAAAAGATTTATATGTGTATTCCTCCCTTACCCCTATGAATCATTGTTAGTCCCTTGTGAAATGCGTAACTGTAAATAGCTCAGAGCCAGCAGCTCTGCAGGATTGAGTGATTAATAAATTGAAAGATTATTATTATTATTATTATTACTTGGATGGGAGGCCAGGGTTGCCATGCAGAGCTTAGGGCTGTGACTCGATGCTGCTATCCAGCATTGCACAGATTGGGTGGGTAACAGCAGAGTTTGGGGCGTCTCCTGGAGAGGCTGGAGCAACTGTGGTGGGAGAGTCATAGTGAATCTTAGGATGGCGCGCGCGTGTGTGTGTGTGTGACAGTCTCTTTATTAAGTAAATACCAGCCTCTTGCTGCCTTCTCAGAGTGGTATGCAAAGGAACAGTGGCATACAATACTTTGGCAAAGAACTGGGTGACCCGGATAAAGGATCCGTAGCTGGCCAGGCGTGGGATACCTGAAGCCAGGAGACCTTTGCGTCAACTGTGTATGAGAGAGAAAGAGTGATGCTGAGATCGAGCGCATGGATGCATGAGGCCATTTCCCAGTGGGCTTTAAACATTTTGTCAGTGACAAGTGGCAGTGAGTGTTCAGCAAGAGGACTGGGAAGTAGTGAATGCTGGGAAATAGCTTGTGGTGTCGTGAGGTCACTAGCTTGTGAAGAAGAAGAGGAGGAGGAGGAGGAGATTGGATTTATACCCCGCCCTTCACTATCTGAAGGCGTCTCAGAGTGGCTTACAAACGCCTTCCCCTCCCCACAACAGACACCATGTGAGCAATCCTCCCTCTAAGCTGTGGAGTCCTGTGAGCAGAAATTCTACTTTGTGAGCTACAGGCGTTAAAGCTGCGAGTGAGCGATTTGGCTACTGCATAAATCAGTTTGCTCTGGAGCCATCCTTCCTGAGTTAGCACAAAAATCTGTGAGCTGGAGGCTAAAAAACTGTGAGCTAGCTCACATTAACTCAGCTTAGAGGGAACACTGCCTGTGAGTTTGGTGGGGCTGAGAGAGCTCTCTCGAGGACTGCTCTTGAGGGAACAGCTCTGAGAAAACTTGTGACTGACTCAAGGTCACACCAGCAGATGCATGTGGAGGAGTGGGGAATCAAACCCGGTTCTCCCAGATTAGAGTCCGCACTCTTAACCACTAACCCTGAGCCCTGCCTAGGGGAGGGCAGTCTAAAAATCACATGAATAAAGAGCAGGTGGGGCCGGAGGAAGAGATAGTTGGTATGGTGAAGAAGTGCTATTGATGGCAAGGTTTATAGGTAGACTAAGGAAGGAGAAGAAGAGATTGGATTTATACCCCGCCCTTCACTACCCAACTGGAAGAGCTAACGAAGGCATAATTAATTTTGATTCCAGTGGCACCTTTAAGACCAACAAAGGTTAATTCTGTGTATAAGCTTTTGTGTGCATGCACTCTTCTTCAGGTACATTAAACATGTACATTAAAACATGTATCTGAAGAAGTGTAGAAGTATACGAACGCTTACACCCAGAATTAATCTTGGTTGGTTTTAAAAGTGCCACCGGTCTTAAACTCTGTTCAGTTGCTTCAGACCAACTCAACTACCTGCCTGAATCTAAGGCATAATTAGATTCGTCATCTGTAGACAACCATAGTCTGAGTGGAATGTGTAGCTGTCCAGTATTAACTTGCATTGGTGTGTCAGGCCATGAAGAGCAGGCATATTATTCGGCAGACCTCTGTGCAGCCGCGGTTTGATTTAGGAGACGTCAGGCTTAGAAATGTGAAGGCCCGGAAAAAAACCGGAAAAATTCGGAGGGGAAACCGTTTTTTCCCCCGTTTTTTTCCTGAAGCCTTTTTTGTTTTTTTCCGAAAAATTGAAAAAATTGAAAAAAGAAAAGAAAAAAATTGATTGTGGAACGTTTTATTTTAACATGATGAATAAAATATTTTAAGACAAGGTGTTCAAATATTTTCCAAATCATTTCTAAAATATATATATATATGGTATAGAAGCCTTTTTTGTTTTTTTCCGAAAAATTGAAAAAATTGAAAAAAGAAAAGAAAAAAATTGATTGTGGAACGTTTTATTTTAACATGATGAATAAAATATTTTAAGACAAGGTGTTCAAATATTTTCCAAATCATTTCTAAAATATATATATATATGGTATCAGATTGATCTAATTTCTGTGCACTGAGGACAAGCAAGTCCTAGGTTACAAACGGAACTCTCCAATGCAAGAACAAGATGCATTTTTTCCTTTAGGAGGTGCGATAGTCAGAAGAAAATAAAAAGGTTTCAGTTTTGTTTTTGCATGTGGGTGGGTATTCTGTTTGTAATAATTGTTTGGATACGCTATATTTTTAATATGCTAGTTGTGATAATTTCATGCCAAGTAAAAATGTCCATAGTCATATTTCAGGTTCCTAAAGTAACAGAATGACTTTCAATCTAGAAAAGACAAAAGAAATGCTCATGTAGCTTTTTTTCCAACTTTTCCGAAAATTTCCGTTTCCC
>NW_015167267.1:17119-17280 GCF_001447785.1 Gekko japonicus
AGTAGCCTCTTAGAGACTGTGGAGAAACGCCATTTTATACCTATGTTTAAGTTGGTGTGGGCCAGATAGGAGGGGACTATCAAACCTGAGGTAGGCCTTGGCCTAGCCTCCTCCTCATTCCCCCCCCCCCCCCCCCCCACCCCCCACACAGAGGCGAGCCC
>NW_015167267.1:17340-21341 GCF_001447785.1 Gekko japonicus
GGGAGAGCCACTTCCTGGCATAGGCGTAATCTTCGTGGGGGCGGCGGGGCTTCAGCCCCCGCCGAAATTTTCAGGAAAGTGCTCAGCCTCCCCCGGGAGCCACCCTTGCTCCTAGCACAGCAATGCCTCTGGCCCAGCCCCAGCCCCCCCCGGGAAATTGGAAAGTCTACACCCTTGCTTCCTGGGCGGGAAGGGCTGTTGGATATAGTGGAGCTTTTGGGCGGGAAGCCGGTCTGTGAGAATTGAGGTCTGCCTGCCTGAGGTCCTCCATTGAAAGCAAGTCCTGTGCCTGCCCTGCAGACCATCTAGACAGGGTATGTGTAGTGAAGGGAGAGATGGAGTGATTTATTATCCACCTTTATTTTGATTCTTCAGTTCACTGTTAATATGCCTGTATATAGTTGAGTGGTTTCAAAATAAATCCTTTTACTGTTGACCCTGAGAAGTCCCTCTGTACCACATAGTTCCCCCAACCGCTTGGACACGCTAAGAGTGGGTTGGGGACTCCCTGAGGAGGAGAACAAGGGCAAAACTGTCAGTTGCCAACTCTCCAGGGGAGCCCCGGCGATAACCAGGAAGCCCCAAGGTGGGATCCTAGCAACAGCAGAGGGAGGTTAGGAGGCTGTCCCGCCTAACCAGAGCCCAAGAAAGGGACAGTGGTGGCAGTGGTGAAAAACTGCCCCTTCAGGTGCCAGGTCAGGCAAAGGAGGGGTGGCAGAGCGGGGACTGCCAGCTGACGCGGGCCCGTTCCGCCACAGAGACCAACAGGAATTTCAGAATATAAGCCTTCAAAAAGGTAAAGCTCTCTTTGTCAGACACAGATTTCATTTTGAAGTTATTTGCGATTTGAAGTTGAGAGCCAGTCTGGTATAGTGGTTAAGTGCACGGACTCTAATCTGGGAAAACCGGGTTTGATTCCCCACTCCTCCACTCGCACCTGCCTGGATGACCTTGGGCAAGCCCTAGTTCGCCAGGACAGCTGCTCAAGGTGGACGTCCTCAACTTTGTTAATCATTGAATACTGAGACTGTTCAGCACTCTGTGCCAGATAAAGAGGGCTCCTGTAAGGTTGCCAACCTCCAGGTGGAGCCTGGAGCCAGTTTGGTGAGCCAGCTCTTGACAGAAACTGGTTCTCCCAGATTAGAGTCCGCGCACTTAACCACTACACCAAACTGGCTCAAACTGAAGGGGGAGGGACTTCCTTGGAGATCTTCAGGAGGTACTGCCAGGCCTGCCTCTTTGCTAGGGCTTGGGGGGAGGGCATTTGAATTGGCAGGTATCTTTGGGGGAGGGGAGATCTGGGATTCCCTATTTTATCTTTGGTTTGGTGTAGTGGTTAAGTGCGCGGACTCTAATCTGGGAGAGCCGGGTTTGATTCCCCGCTCCTCCACTCGCACCTGACTGGATGACCTTGGGCAAGCCGTAGTTCTGATAAGAGCTGTTCTTGAAAAAGAGCCGTTTTTGTCAGAGCTCTCTCAGCCCCACCCACCTCCTAGGGTGCCTGTTGTGGGGAGGGGAAGGGAAAGGAGTTTGTAAGCCACTGTGAGACTCCCTTGGGTAGTATCAGTCCACTCTCTTCTCTTCTTCTTTTTCTCCTCCTCCACTTGCAGCTGCTGGATGACCTTGGGCAAGCCATAGTTCTGTCAGAGCTGTTCTTGAAAGAGCTCTCTGAGCTCCACCCACCTCACAGGGTGTCTGTTGTGGGGAGGGGAAGAGAAAGGAGATTGTCAGCCGCTCTGAGACTCCGAGTGAAGGGTGGCGTATAAATCCAATCTCCTCCTCCTTCATTAGGTGACGTTAGTAACTAGGGAATGCTGAAGGCTCAATCCCTGACCCCTCCAGCTGAAGGATCTCAAGTCCCCAGGACTAGGCTCTGCCTTTGACAGCCACTGTCAGTTGTAGTAGGCAGTACTGCTCTAGAGTTAGGTAACCAGTGCTCTGACTCGGTCTGTTTCTGTTTTGTATTTATGCACGAGAGCTGGATGACGTACAAGCTGCTCCAAGAACAAATATTGAGAGCAGTGTTCCCTCTAAGCTGCGTTAGTGTGAGCTAGCTCACATTTTTTTTAGCCTCCGGCTCGCAATTTTTTGTCTTAGCTCAGGCAGGATGGCTCCAGAGCAGACTAACTTATGCAGCAGCCAAATCGTTTGCTCACAACTTGAATGCCAGTGGCTCACAGAGTAGAATTTTTGCTCACAAGACTCCACAGCTTAGAGGCAACATTAAAGAGTACGGTGCTGTCTGGAAAGTTCGATGCAGAGTGAGAACCAAAGAGTCTTGTGGCTTCTTAAAGACTAACGGCTATTGTGTCTTAGCTTTTCGTGGGCCAGAACATGCCTGTCAGGATAAGAACATACACATGGAAGCTGACTTACACTGAATCAGACCGTTAGTCCATCAAGGTCAGTACCGTCTACTCAGATTGGCAGTGGCTCTCCAGGGTCTTGCTCTTTCAACTGGGGATCGAACCTGGGTCGTTCTGCATGCCAAAGCAGATGCCCTGTCACTGAGCCACAGCCCCTCCCCATAAGGAGAGCCCAGCTGGATCAGACCGGTGGTCCATCTAGTCCGTGCTCAACATTGGACAAACAGGTCAGTCCCCACACAAAAGAATAGGTAAAGGTTCCCCTGCTCGAAAGCCAGTCGAATCCGACTCTAGGGCTGCGGTGCTCATCTCAGTTTCCAAGCTGAAGAGCCAGCGCTGTCCGAAGACGTTTCCGTGGCCATGTGGCCGGCATGACTAAACACCAAGGCGCACGGAACGCTGTTACCTTCCCACCGAAGTGGTCCCTATTTATCTACTTGCAATTTCTTGCTTTCGAACTGCTTGGTTGGCAGGAGCTGGAACTAGAGACGGGAGCTCACTCCGTCATGCGGCACCCGGGTCTCGAACTGCTGAACGACTGACCTTCCACAGCCTGCAGTTCAGCGTCTTAACCACTTGAGCCACCGCAGCTCAAAAGAATAAATGGACACAAATCCAACATTAAAAACCAAAACACTTAAAGACCAGCGGGACAACATTTTGATCTTCCTGGTCATTCCGCTGCGTACTGAAGAATGGCCCTCCTCAGAAAAGCTTCAAGTGGAGATTGCAACGGGAGATTGCCGAATCTGAGTTAATTCACAACTTCAAAACAATGGACACCCCCAGGGCTGAACAGGGATATAGAATTCTTAGGTGCTGATTTTCTGCTTCCAAGCATTTCCCCTCTGCTCTGATCAAGCTGGTGACAATGTGCATGGTACCTCTGCATCCTGAGTTCCTTTTTTGCAACATCCCTCCCACCTTCCTCCTGGGATATAAGGACTCTGCTTTCCGTTCCATCATATATCTGATGAAGAGAGCTTTGTGTCTCAAAAGCTTATACCTCGGAAATCTTGTTGTTCTCTAAGGTGGCAATCTAGCTGTTCTACTTCAGACTAACCCGGCTACCCTCTGAAAGGGCCTTCAGATCTTGACGATGACACCTTGTAAATTATTCTGTTTTCTTCCCCGTGCACTCGGTTAACCTCCCCCTCTCTTCCTGTGACTGGTGACGGTTCCCCAAGCTTTTGGCTTTGGGCCAGGCTTTTCCCGTGCAGTAACCATTCTTGGCACGTTGTTTTGCTTTGCGCGCTTTGCACTTTGCCTCTGCCAGCGACGCTGCATGCATATAAAATATTGATCTACTTCAGACCTGGCAGTACAGCATTTAACCAGATGTGCCAATTCATGATCCCGACCGGACACTGCAGGGAACTCGGTCCTACCAAACTGCTTGTCCCGCAGCCTGCCCAGATGTTCGCCACCTTTTCCCCACGAAGATGTTCTCCACTGATACGATACGTGGCTCTCCGAGCTGGTTTTCTTTCTTTGTTGGACATAGGCATCCCAGGAAGAAGTCTGTTTTGGGTGATATTCTTTTGAGCCAGTGTTTCACAAGCGGCGGCATGTCCTTCTCTTCAAATGGGAAGAGTGATTTTCTCCTGTTTGGTGTCGTGGTTAAATGTGCGGACT
>NW_015167268.1:0-17815 GCF_001447785.1 Gekko japonicus
TGTAAACACATACATTTCCAACAGATTGTAGGGAATTTTCCTGGTTTAATAAGGTCATACGTGCTCCTTTGTATGATAAATTGTGTAGATACTGATAAGGAGCTTATATGTATTATATGTTATAACATGATAATATAATGCAATAGGAGGAGGAGGAGGAGGAGAAGCAGCAGCAGCTTCCCTATTTGGGCAACAGCTTCTGTTGCAGGGATCAATGAATCATTAGCAGGGGTCATTTCCTGCAGGAGTGCACAGGAGCGGAGCTCCGGCAGTAAAGAGCCCAGGGGGCAGGCACATGCAACAAGCCCCATCTCCTGCTCCCAGCAGCCCTCAGTCAGAGCAAGAGGCAGCCAGGTAAGTTGCAGAGGCCCCCCTGGTCCAAAACAGTCCAGCGGCACCTTTAAGACCAAGTTTTATTCGGGTACAAGCTCTCCCTCCTCTGTGAGATCTGCAAGGACAGATCTGCACGTCCCCCCCCCCAATAGCTAGCAATCCAAAACAGTCCAGTGGAGCCTGAGCGGTGGGTGTTGCTCTCTGACACACTTCCGGTGATGTCAGGGGGTGTGGCATATGCAAATGAGTTATGCTAATGAGCTTCTGCATCTCTTTTCCCACTAAATGATCATTAGTATGTTCCAGACGTGATACTCAGGCAAGGCTATGGTTGCAGGTCTCCTGTTGTAGCAGGACCCCTCCCACCAGCAACACCAAAATGTCACATTCTGATCAGGGGTAGAGGAGCAATGGCCCTGGAGTGAGGACTTAACGCCATTGTTGTAGCTGAGAGAGCATCAGAGAGATGTTCGTTCGGGTTGTACAGCAGATGCTTCCACTCTGCAGAGGATACAGTCAGCGCTCTTATAGCAACCTCGTGCTTCATCTCTGGATCCGGAAGTAACAGACTAGCTGAGGGTTGTATTTTCACAAACTGAATGGCAGCAGAGATGGATCAAGATGGGCTGCCGTGTTAGTCGGTCCGTAGCAGTCAAAAAGACAAAGAGGCCAGGGGCACCTTGAAGACTAGCAAAAGTTGTGGCAGAGTATGAGCGTTTGTGAGTCACTGCTTAGTGCTTCAGATAACTGAAAAAGTGAACAGTGACTCACGAAAGCTCCAGCCCTGCCACAAATTTTGTTAGTCCTCAAGGTGCTCCTGGACTCTGGCTGTTTTTTTTTTTACTAATTGGCAGTGGTATCTTTTAAATAATGTATTTATTTATTTATTTTAATTTCTCGTATTTTTATCCCGCCCTCCCCGCAAGCGGGCTCCGGGCGGCTCACAACAAGGGCCTCAAGTGCCAATATAAAACATTAAAATCAGAATAAAACAGTCAGATTAACATTAATAAAGTGCTCAGTAATATTATTGCTTCAGTCAAATCAAGACGAAGGCTTGAGAATATTAACCCAGGGGATATTAACCCAGAGCCCATTTTGGCACCGCCGATCCGGCTTCCTCTCTGGAGATGCACTACTTGGACCTCTGATCATCAGCCTCTCTGCTTGGTATGTTTGAGGCTGTTGGGCAAAGAATTGGAGGTTCATATTTTATCTGGCACAAACGTTTTATAAAGATTATATTTTCTGTCTTCCATCCAATCCTGCCTTTCGCTCTTCCCTGTCATCCATTCCTACTTGCTCTTGACTCATCATAGGATCATAGAGTTGGAAGGAACCTATGTTTTATAAAGATTGTATTTTCTGCCTTCCATCCAGTCCTGCCTTCCCTGTCATCCATTCCCACTTGCTCTTGACTCATCAGCCAAACTGGCCTGGAGAAAAATGGCTTCCTGACCCCAAAGTGGCGATCAGCATTTCCCTTGGTGTGTGAGAAAGGGTCACGAGAACTGAGCACTGAGGCAACCCTTCCTGCCCGCCCTCTCATGATCTGCCTCAGTTCACACTATCAGCATTGCTGTCAGATGGCCATCTAGCCTCTGCTTGAAAACCTCCAAAGAAGGAGAGCCCACCACCTCCCGAGGAAGCTTGTTCCACTGAGGAACCAATCTAGAAGTTCTTCCTCGTCTGTACTTTTCTTCTTTCTCTATTGTACCAGTGGGTATCTCTGTACCTCCTCGGACAGAATATTTGAGGCAATGACCTAACTTCATTGTTCCTGATTTCACAACTGTTGAGGAAACTGGTGAATCTTCCATTTTTACTTTGTGTTTAATTTTTTTCCTGTAAAACTGTATTGCACTGACAAGAACGAGAGTCATCCTGTTGGATTTTAGAGTTACATTAAAGCATCTCCAGTTCATAAGGCCAGATTTCGCACTTTACAGTAAATGCTTAGAGTTTGGACTCTTGAAACTTATATCCCCCAGTTTGTGTTGGCCTGTGAGATGCAAGTAGACTCAGATCCAGCTGTTCTCCGGCCACCCCTTGGATGAAACACAACACAAGTTATGGGTTAAACTGAGAACTTTATTTACACACAAGGGTAGAAAGCTGATCTGCGCAATTTAGTTAACATGTTGACGCATGGGTTGTATCAGGCTTGCAAGGCAGGTGCTTCCTAACAGGGCGAAACCACCTTGGCTCAAAGGTAAAGGTAAAGGTTCCCTTGCTCGAAAGCCAGTCGAATCCGACTCTAGGGTGGCGGTGCTCATCTCCGTTTCAAAGCCGAAGAGCCAGCGCTGTCCGAAGACGTTTCCGTGGTCATGTGGCCGGCATGACTAAACACCAACGCGCACGGAACGCTGTTACCTTCCCACCGAAGTGGTACCTATTTATCTACTTGCAATTTCTTGCTTTCGAACTGCTAGGTTGGCAGGAGCTGGAACTAGAGATGGGAGCTCACCCTGTCATGCGGCACACTCGGGTCTTGAACCGCTGAACTACTGACCTTCCACAGCCTGCAGTTCAGCGTCTTAACCACTTGAGCCACCGCAGCTCCAACCTTGGCTCAAAGCCAGGTCCAAAATCCTTCCAAACCTTTCTGAGTGCGTAGACGGGATGGAGGAGCACAGTCCCAGCCATGTCTGCTAAGACTTAGGGCTCATCGTATGTCCCCCCAACCCCAAATAGGCTCCACTCAGACTGCCAAACTGATAGGTAACTAGTTTGAGGGACCTCCCCCATCGCTGATCTCGGATGTTTACCAACTCTAAATCCCCTCAACCTGTGCTCTTCCCCCCTTCCCAGCTAGGACTCAACCACCTTACCAGGCCTATTTATACATCACCCCTTCGGACCATGTGGAGCAGGTGAAAAAAGTCCCCCTTCTCAACCAATTTGAGTGAGGCCAAAAAAATTCCGGCTCAGCCCTGAAACCAGCAGCTAGTTAATCCCACATGGTCTCAGAAGAGGGAGGGAGAGTGGGGAACTTGTGAGGCATTGAACTGTGGCGGGAGGTGGCTGTCACCAAACCTGGCCAGTGTGCCAGCCTCCCCGTTGGCTGTCATTCTCACGATGAGCCTTAATTGGCTCTCCCCACCCTTGTGGTTCATCCCGAGGAGGTGGGGGCAGGCAATCTGGTGCCTGTTTCACTCATTGGGCACAGGTCTTCTGATAAAACTGCAGCAATATGAAGGACCTCACCTCATTAAAACTGATAAAAAGTGCTGCCATACCAAGGACCTCAATAAAGCAGCATAAAAATATAGAACTCGGCCATAAAATAAAACAAGAAGCCTAATGCGCAAACCAGGAAAACTACAAAGAGAATGAAGTGTTCCAAAGTGAGGTAACCTGAGGTAACCAGAAACATCTTTGCCTTGAAATGAAATGATATGTTGCCAATACGCTAAAGGCGCTAATTTATTTATTTTCACATTTATATCTTGCTAAGGTTCTTTGGCTTGTGTGGCTAGCCAATAAACCACACAGTGAAAACAATTATCTAGGCAGTAAAGGGTAACAAAAGTATTTATTCGAATAAGGAACACCCTACAGCTTAATTCAGCCTGGGTGTTCAACAAGCAAATGCAATGAACCGACTTATATAATCTTTTTGCTCTTCCTCACTTTACATAATCACCGACATCATGTAGACATGTTCAGTTCAGTTTTCTTTGTCTGGTCAGTCATCAATCACATATTTGGCACACAGGATGGTAGCTGTCTAAATTTCCCACTCCTACAATACAGGTGCAGGTAATTATTTCTAATTTATAGTTTTGTTTATTCATTTGGCACTCCTCCCAGACTCCTATTACCTCTGACTGAACTTCTCAGACTCAGTTCATTCTCAATACTACATTTTGTCAGTTCAGTTACAAAATTCTACAAACTTAGTTCTTCTTTACACTTAATACATGTATATAAAAGTATTTTAAAGCATTTTTATAAACTTATTTTCACTTACAGTGAAAATTCTAAAGCATTAAACTGTTTACATGAATTCTTTTAGTGTTTCAAAATACCTTGTGACATTAAGCCCTTATAGATGTATTGATTTACACATTATTATTCATTTTGGTTCATCAGGAAATTTTACAGAATTATTTTTGATTATTTATGAAGCTGCTTCTGGTAAAAATTGAAGTAAAACACATAGCTCAGTTTAGCCTGTAGGAGACACTGTTCTTTTGTTGTTTAGTCGTACAGTTGAGCCCGACTCTTTGCGACCCCATGAACTGTTCTACAATACAAATAATTGACCCTTTTTAATCGGTGCCAAGAGTCATGATTTAATGCCCACCTGTGCCTTCTAATTGGCAAATGTGTATGATTTAATGACTTTTGTTTTGGCTGAACTCAATAGCTGGTTCCTCCCTGAAACTTCAAAAAGACACACTTCAGAACATCTCTCCTCGTTAGCCTTTTCTACGTACTTTCAAGTTGGCTGGGGTCCACACACACCTGCTTGTGTATAATGATTCTTCTTTAGGCAAGCAGTCTTTTGTCTCAAGCTAACAAAACTTAGAATTGTTGAAGCTTTAACTTTTTACAGACATCTTCTACATTAACTTGTCTTAAACATAACATGAAGTCTTAAAAACCAAACAATTATATCACCCTATTAGGCTTAGGCTCTTCCCTATGAAATAAAGGAGGGAACAATTGGCAGTAATTGCAAGCCTTCCCAATTAACATTACTAGCAAACAAAGCTTTGTTATAACTGTTCAAAATGTAAAGTCTTTTTCCTCTTTAAAATAATACAATACATATATAGATATTCTATCCAAGCATCTAATACATTGAATATGTTAAACATGATCTACGTCTCGTTTAACCATAAGTTCTCATTGAGAGCTGCTTCACACAGGGCAAAAACTGTTTCTAAACTTTTCACCTCGTTGGCAAATCTGTGCCAAGTTATTCTGACCAAAATTGGCAGAAACTTTCAATGAGGGAGGATCACACCTGAACTTCAAAGAACACGACTCCCTATTCCTTTGAAGTCAACAATTCCTAATTAAAAGGTTACATCACAAACACTCATTTTCTTCCATTAAAACAAGGGCTTAAAAACATGTCAATTTAAAATGATTGAAATCATTTGGTGTTATACAACACTGTCTAGTGTTCTAAAACAGGATGTTAATTCTCCAGAAGAAACCCAAAGAATTTTATCCCAAAGGTTTCTATAAGACAGCAATAATCAATTTAAAAAACATTTAAACCTGGGCATACTCTACAGATAGAAGATTAGGTACCAGGCCTAGTGTAAAGGCTTTGTGGAGTTACATGTTAGGGTTTACTCGCCATGATCTTTTAGCTAAGTCCCGCCTTGACACATTGCTTCATCCCTGAATGCTCTTTTCAGCACAACCTTCAAGGATCCCCTGTTTCTTTTCCTGTCTCTCCCAACAAAATAGTATATGATGGGGTTGATGCTGCTGTTGAATGAGGTAAAGAGGAAAGAAGTGTCATATTGAATGTAAGAAAGATGGTCACTGTTGAGACCGATAAAATGCATCACACTTAATGGAACAGCAAAGATGATAAAGAACAGGAGTGTGACTAAAATGGTGATGTAAAGCCTGGGTGGCTGACGTTTCTGGGAGCTACAGAAGATCTTGATGGACATTATCAGAGTGGAAGCAACCATAATGGGAGTAAAAACCAGGAGGTTGACAGTGAAAATAGCATTCAGCACCTTAAGATACTTTTCATCGAGGAAATAATAATCAAACGCCAACAACATTCCAGAAAGTAAGCCAGGGATGATCCAGAGGAGGAAGGAGACCACAATAGAAGACCTCCTTGGTCGATGGCATCGATACCAGATTGGAAAGAGGACAGAGAGACATCTCTCCAGGCTGATGGCTGTCAGGAAATACAAGCTTGCACTATACATGAAGAAAATGTATGGAAACAGTATGAAAGAGGCAAAATCTGAACCTGTATTGTGGAGACCTATCAAATGAAGTATAACTCTAACAGACAAACCCAAAAGGGCAGCAAAGTCAGCTATGGCCAAGTTCAAGATGTATGTCGTGAAAGGGTTCCTCTTAATGCAGAAGCTGAGGAGCCAGATGACCAATTCCATTCCCCACCAGTCCACACAAGCAGGAGAGGGCAGTTAATGAGCAGATGGGCCATCCGTACACTTGAAAATATTGAAAATAGCTTGTGTCATTGTATTCGACAGTGTTCTCCTCTCCACTGAATGGAGGTGCAACAGAGCTCACGTTCACCATGGTTTAAATGATGTCGCTTCCCCCCCTAGATGTTTTCATTTCATACCCAGACCTATGTTGAGCAAGAAAGAGAGAGCCAGTTAGCAAAGCCACGGGACAGAAGTAATCAAACAACCCTCTAGAAAATAAGAGTTTTTCGCAAAACCCTACTTGATGACAATCTGCATACCTTCGGAGTCTCCCTTTCCTCTTTCTCCCACCGGAGTTACCTCCGGTGTATTGGTTGCATTTGGTGTATCGGTTAACTGTGCGGACTCTCATCTGGGAAAACCAAGTTTGATTCCCCACTCCTCCACTTGCAGCTGTTGGATCACCTTGGGCAAGCCATAGTTCTGACAAGAGCTGTCCTTGAAAGCGCAGTTCTCTCAGAGCTCTCTCAGCCCCACCTACCTCACAGGGTGTCTGTTATGGGGAGGAGAAGGGAAAGGAGTTGGTAAGCCGCTCTGAGACACCGGGTGAAGGGCGGGGTATAAATCCAATCTCCTCCTCCTCCTCTTCTCCACCCCCTCCTCCTTCTCCTCCCCCTCCCTTGCCAGGTGAGACTTCAGAGAAAAGAACAGAAACACATAGATGGAAACAGATGTCCTCACAACCAACAGAAACGTGACATACATCTCACGTTGGGTCTTCCTCTTTTCCAGCTGCCTCCAACTTTTCTTAGTCTTTTCCAGTGACCATTGTATTCTCATAATGTGACCAAAGTACTATAGCCAGGGGTTGTTTCATAGAAAAAGAGCTAGGGGAATGCATTAGCATAACTCATTAGCATATGCCACACCCCCTGACATCAGGGGCCCAGTGGTGGACCTGCAAGGCCGGCGGGAGTGCGAGGAAGCCCCGCCAAGGCCCTCCCTGGCCCCAGGCAGGCAGGGGTGGGGAGAGGCGGGGAGGAAGCAACTTACCCTCCCTCTTCTCTTGCCTCCTCCTGGCTGAATGAGGGCCGGAAGCGGGGCGGCCAGAAGCAGGGGGCGGGGCTTCGTCGTGTGCCCCGCCCCCGCACCTCACCTGGGGGAACTGCGATCCCCCCAGATCCCCCCCAAATCGACCTCTGACTATAGCCTCACTTTTGTTTTGTTTTTTTCCCTCTTAGGATAATTACAACAGGGGCAACAGGGGTTTTGAAAACTCACCTTGAACCCAATGCTCCCTCTAAGCTGTGGGGTCTTGTGAGCAAACATTCTACTTTGTGAGCTACTGGCATTAAAGTTGTGAGCAAACGGTTTGACTACCGCATAGATGAGTTTGCTCTGGAGCCATCCCTTCCTGAGCTAAGACAAGAATGTGTGAGCCTGAGGCTAAAGAACTGTGAGCTAGCTCACACTGACTCAGCTTAGAGGGAACGCTGCTTGAACCATGGGGTGGATTTGGTGGGTGGCGCCTCAGTGCTGTTTTCATAGATCCAGAGGAGTTAGCCATGTTAGTCTGTTGCTGCAAAATCATAAAAAGCCCAGTAGCACCTTTAAGACTAACAAACTTTATCGTAGCATAAGCTTTCGAGAAACACAGCTCTTTTCGTCGGATGCATGGATCTGATGAAGAGAGTTGTGATTCTCGAAAGCTTATGCGACGATAAAGTTTGTTAGACTTAAAGGTGCTATTGGGCTTTTTACTATTTTCCAGTCCTTTTGAGACACAAACTATCATAAATCCATTAAGAATGGCTTATCGCCTCCCCCTTCATAATGACACTCCCCTTAAATTCAGGGACTTTTTGGTATTTTCCAATAATGTTATCAGTTTTCAGCCTTTAAATTCATCTTTAAATCTAGATAACAATAAAACCATAGCCAGGACTTTCCACCTAGGTGAGATGAAGTTATGTGATGTGATCCTCTCAAGTTCAGTGGAACACAGTGCCAATTAACCCTTGAATGTAGTGACCCTTTTTAAAGATCTGTCCATCTATGTGTGTGTGTGTGTGTGTGTGTGTGTGTGTGTGAGAGAGAGAGAGAGAGAGAGAGAGAGAGAGAGAGAGAGAGAGAGTATATGGGCGATTTCTCACTAGCCTTTGCGCCGCAGTCAAGCCTTAGTTTTGTAGTCACCCACTGAAGGAAGTCCTGTATGACTACATTTGTTCAACCACCTTGCACTGGTGATGGAACAGTGAAAAATCTGGATAGGAACATATAAAACATTTTTTTTTAAATGACCACCTGAGTTGAAAAGGAGTGATTGTAACAGAGATGTCAGCTGATCTGTAAATGTTGGTTATGGGTGATAGAGACTGTCAATAGCTGAGGCTTATATGATTAGTTCCTTTGCAGAATTAAACTATATCCAACCAACAGAGAGTTTCTCCCCACCCCCATCTAGGGAATAGCAAATCCTTTGACTGACATATGAAGTTCTTTGTACTGAACCATCTAGAAGACCACCCATCAGACCTGGCTTATATTTTTATCCTGTAGCCCCTGAAAGGGTAACCGGTTTCGGGCCACCTCTTTTCCTCAGTGGGATTGTGAGCTTCTAGAAATGGAAGGAGTCTGACTTCAGTGGTGAGGCTCATGTCTGACATCTCGGCTTCTCTCTGTTTTTAAAAGAATCTCCTCTCACGGAACACCTTATGGAACAGAACACTTCTACAGGAGGATTGTATGTTTCAGCTTAGGGAGAGGAACATATCTGGGATTCAGATGTTTATGGCAGGGAAGAAGGATGACAAGAGAGCCCCCAAGTAGTTCTAATCCCTTTATTTCCAGTTCCAGTGGTGTGATTCCTCTTCAAAGGATGCCAAAGAGTGTCTAGAGAAGGAGATTCCATTTTAAAAAAAGAATTTGTAGCAGAGTGTGTCCCAACCTTACAGGTTTTCCTTGTGGATTTTAAAACTGAGAACTTTTAACGGAATCTGCCTGTGACGAAGGAAGAAACTTTTGGCACATGGAATGGCATCGTGCCTGGATTTAAACTGGGGTTTCCTCTGTACAGCCTTCCTCCTCCTTGAAAACCTTCTGGAGGATCATCTTCATGCTCTCCCTACGTCTGGACTTCCATTGCCTCCCAACCAGGAAGTAAATGACGGGGTTTACACCACTATTTAAACAGGCTAACAGAAGTGCACCATATGGCATGTATACTTGAACATAACCGAGATCAGAGAGGATCTTCATGACATTCAGTGGAAAAGCAAAGAGGAGGAAGAAGAGAAGAGTCACAGCAAGACGATGGTCAAAAGCCTTCCCCTCCGATGCTGTCGAGCTTTCAAACAGACTTTGACGAACAGGGACACGGTGGCAATAGTTATGACTGGGAGGCAAAGCGCGGCATTCACCATAAACTGGTAATATCCTTCAATTCCTATTACATATAGATTTAGGCTTTGTAGAGTGCCGGTAATTGCAGTAAGCAGGACGGAGAGGACCCATACGAGTGCGCATACAATGGTGGACAAATGTGGGGGCCGGTGGCATCGGTGCCAAAGTGGGAAGTAGACGGCCACGCACCTGTCAATGCTGATAGCCGTCAGGAGAAATTGACTAGTGCTGTACATTAACAGGATCAGGTTAAAGGACACCATTAAAATGTTATCGAAACTAGCAATAAATATTAACCAGGGGGAAACAGTATTAACTATAACTGATAGGAGGACCCCAAAATCAGCCACAGCCAAGTTCAGGACGTAGGTGCTGAAAGGATTCCTCTTAATGCGGAAGCCGAGAAGCCAGATGACAATCCCGTTCCCCACGGCTCCGAAAATGCAGGTGACCAATTCAGCATAAGAAATCACTTCTATAAAATTCCCAAGACTCTCATTGCTTCCATTATCAGAGGGGCTATGAGATGAAATATCTTCTGAAGTACTGTCATAATTTTTGCTGCCATTCGGGAATGAAGGGTAAGTATAATCAGGGTTATCCGGGGCAGCATCCTTCATGGGAAGAGTTGACCAGGTGATGTTGGTTGTGATGCTCGATATCGGCTTTGTGGATTCTTGTTTTCACTCCTGTTAGGAGAAAGGACACAACAGATGCTTCGAATCCTGTTTTGCAAATACGTGGCTAAAGTTTTCAGCCTGACTTCGCTCTGTCTGAAAATGGGTTACTGGTGGGGTTAATTTCCATAGAATCATAGAGTTGGAAGGGCCCCTGAGAGCCATGCAGTCCAACCCCCTGATCAATGCAGAGTCTGCCTAAAGCATCCCTGACAAGGGTCCGTCCAGCCACTGCTTGAAGACTGCCCATGAGGGGGAGCTCAGTTGTGAGCGAGCGAGTTGGCTACTGTATCAATTAGTTTGCTCTGGAGCCATCCTTCCTGAGCTAAGGCAAAAATGTGTGAGCCGGAGGCTAAAGAACCACAAGATAGCTCACACTAACTGAGCTGAGAGGGAACACTGCTTCTAACTGAGCCTTTTAACCGGAGATGCCGGGGAGAATTTCTGTTCCTGTGAGAACTGCTTGAAACTATTATACACATCCCTCTGAAAAAGCTTAGGCAGTATAATGGAATCAAATTATTCTTTTCCCTCCATTGCATTGTTTGTTGTTGTTGTTGTTGTTCTTCTTCTTCTTCTTCTTTTGTACAGAGTATTCACGTCAGGTCTTGGTGAGGCTAATAAGTCTGGCAGGAGCAGGACAATGGCCTCTTAGCTCACCTGCAGCCGCCAGGTCACCTCCACAAGGGACAGGGTCTGCCAGGACGGGACAGGTTCCTGCTCTGCATTTCTCTCTACCTCTTTCAGATTCTTCAGGTAAGGAACCTTTGCTTTACCGGAAGGAACTCCTTCCTAGTAAGTTTACAACAAGCTCATTGCGCGGAGCTCACAGCCAAAGCTTCTGCCCCGAAGAAGAAGAGGAGATTGGATTTATGCCCCGCCCTTCACTTGGAGTCTCAGAGCGGCTTACAAACTCCTTTCCCTTCCCCTCCCCACAACAGACACCCTGTGAGGTGGATGGGGCTGAGAGAACTCTGACAGAAGCTGCTCTTTTTCAAGGACAGCTGTGCCAGAGCTTGTGACTGACCCAAGGTCACATCAGCAGGTGCAAGTGGAGGAGTGGGGAATCAAACCCAGTTCTCCCAGATTAGAGTCCGTGCACTTAACCACTACACCAAACTGGCTCTCCTAAGCAGGGTCGGCCCTGGTTAGCACTTGGATGGGAGACCACCAGGGAAGTCCATGGCTGCTCCACAGAAGCAAGCAATGGCAGACCACCTCTGAACCTCTGTTGCCTTGAAAACACACTGGGGTCACCATAAGTCAGGTGCAGCTTTCTTGGCACTTCCCACCACTGTAAATTTTTATCTGTTTATTTATTTTGACTCCCATCCCGCCCTCCCCGCCACAGCAACTAAGGAAAAGGTGTTTATTTCAAACCACGTACTTATTAGCCTAACCAAGACCTGACATGAATGCTCTGCACAAAAGAAAAAGAAGAATGAAAAAATGATGCAACAGGGAAAAAAGAGAGTCCACCTCCCTAGGTTCCTTTCCCTGTGGCTGAATTCTCATAACCGCTTAACTCACTTACCTCTTCCCCTTTTCGGATGCTCTGTTGCTGTGCTTTGATCTTTTCCTCCTGCTTGCAGTCCCCACAATCAAGGTTTCAGGACCAGCTTGAAGGGAAGAGTATATACAATGTCTAGATAGGAACTCACAGGCTGGGGCAAGGGATGCTCTGTCTTCTTGGTGCTTGGGGGGGGGGCAACAGTGGGAGGGCTTCTAGTGTCCTGGCCCCACTGATGGACCTCCTGATGGCACCTGGTATTTTTTGGCCACTGTGTGACACAGTGGTGGACTAGATGGGCCATTGGCCTGACCCAACGTGGCTTCTCTTATGTTCTTAAGAGCAGAAGTCAGTCAGTGGCTATTAGCCACAATGTCTAGATAGGAACTCTCAGTCTGGGGCAAGGGATGGTCTGTAGTCTTGGTGCTTGGGGGGGGGCAGAGGGTGGCAACAGTGGGAGGGCTTCTAGTGTCCTGGCCCCACTGATGGACCTCCTGATGGCACCTGGTATTTCTGGCCACTGTGTGACACAGAGTGTTGGACTAGATGGGCCATTGGCCTGATCCAACATTGGCTTCTCTTATGTTCTTATGTTCTTAAGAGTCCAGAAACCACGTCACATACAAAGACTGGCCTCTGACGAAGGAACTCACAATGCCGTTTCAAAACGTAAATGTTCAAAGTGGAGGCACACCATCAAAGGAGTGGAAAGGGAGAAACAGGGTTCAAATGTCAGAAAGGAGCAAGGGAGGAACAGGAGCAGACGGATCCAGAAATGGGAGGGCTTCATTTCAGTTGGTATGAGGACTAATGGGTTGAAGCTGAGGAGCTGATAGGAAGTGTACACTGTGAGGAACAGAGTGAAGAAAAAGGAAGACGTAGAACCGCCAAGGAGATGAAGTCAGTATTGTAAAGGGAACACATGCAGAAAAAGTCTTACCTCCTTCAAGAAGTCTTTGGGAGAGAGACCCAACTGAGCCTTCTGGTAGGAACCAAGACTACTAATGTTCTAACCCCACCCCCAATAATGGGTTGAAGCTGAGGAGCTGATAGGAAGTGTACGCTGTGAGGAGCAGAGTGAAGAAAAAGGAAGATGTAGGACCGCCAAGGAGATGAAGTCAGTATCGTAAAGGGAACAAATGCAGAAAAAGTCTTACCTCCTTCAACAAGTCTTTGGGAGAGAGACCCAACTGAGCCTTCTGGTAGGAACCAAGACTACTAATGTTCTAACCCCACCCCCAACAGTCTAGTATATCTCCTGCTGAGCAGGAGATTAACCCTTCGCTTACACCCTCCCAAAGCCTGTGAAACAGTATGAGAAACTCACCAGAGATCCATATCAGGTAAACTGCCGAATCTGAGCCATCGACAGGGATGTGGTTATTTTGCCCAGGGTCCCCTGGCCACTGCTATCTACAGGGCCATGCTTACAGGTCATTTCCTGAATCTTTTTGAACTGAGACGTGAAAACACCACTCCTGTGACTGGCGTTGGCTTAGATAGTTCTGGAAGAGTTGCAGGGTCCGGACGTTCAGGACCATCATGTGGAGAATACACATCCCTATCATGGGACTCTGATGCCTGTGGAAGAATCCACCTCTGGTACACCATTCCACCCACTTGACTCCTCAATATCCTTGAGCTCAGGTTGTCCTCATGGTGCTGCAGGAGCTTCTAAGGTTTCCTGGCTCTCAGTGAGAGGCAGGAGCTGGTCCACACGGGATCTCCATCATGTTCTTTTCCCGGGGCTGGAGATTTCCCCACCATGCATTAGTCATCTATCTCCAAAAAAGCATTTGTCTGAGACATAGATGCAGAGGGTAACCATGCTGATCTTCAGGATAACAGTTATATTCCAGTCCAGGAATATCTAAGAGACCAACACAATTTCAGAGTATGAGCTTTTAAGACTCAAAGATCCCTTTGTTGTGAGAAATACCTTTAAAAATATTACTATTTGTGTGTGTGTATGACTGTGTGTGTCTGTGTGCACACATGCCTGGAAGTCATGGCTGACCTCTGGTGACCCCTAGTAGGGAGGCAATAGGTGTTCAGGGAAGTGGCTTGTCATTGCTGCCCCTGCATCAAGATCCTGGTATTCCTTGGAGGTTTCCCTTCCAAGTACAAGGTAGCTCCTTATAGATGCATGAGGCCTTTAATCATTACAGAGAAATGGAATTTAGGACAGGGGACAGTGGTAGCCTTAGAACTCCAACGAGCTATAGAGTCTTTCACATCACATACAAAAAGTATGTCCCTTCCTGCCACAAGACAAGCCGTGGGCCGCGTTCCATCTATTGGGACACCCTGCTCACCAATGTTAGTTAGAACTAGTGCTTTTTGGCAGCATGGTTCTTGCAGGGGCTTTTTGCTCTGAGGTCACTGTGACTCCACAAGGACGAAAACGATATTCTCTGGAACACTGTTCTTCCTACCATCGATGGTGTGCAGCTTTTGCCAGAAGAGTCCATGTTCTTGAGTCATACTGGATCCCGGTCTAGTGTCAAAGAAGGAGGTGCCCATGAGAGTGAAAAATGTTTTCTTTCCAGCTACATCTAGTGAGGAAACTAGCCCCCTCTCTGGAGGAGTCTTATCTGGCCATGCTGATCCATGCTTCGAGACTAGATTACTGCAACACACTCTATGTGGGGCTGCCCTTGAAGATTTTCAACTGCAGCCGGGGTAAAATGCAGCAGCTCCTCTGTGACCTAGAGCTAACCAGTGGGAGTATTGTACTCCTATCCTGATGTCTCTTCAGTGGCTGTTGATTAGTTTCTGAGTCCAATTAAAAATGTTAGTGCTCTCTTTTAAAGCTTTTCATGACTTGGGGGTTCACAGACTTGAAGGACTGCCTCTCCCAGTCTGTTCCCATGAAGCTCCTTCAAAGTCTGTTATCATTCCCCCGTATAGAACCTTCAATCAAGTATACACTGCTTGTGGATGGTACTTGTGAACAGGTCTTAAAGTCTTTAAAACACACCGCCACACTGGGATGGTCTGCAGCCACCATGTTGCCACCCACCCTGGAACCTCATGGGCCCATAGCAGTTGTGAACATGATTGTCCCCAGGGCTATTTTTGGGCAGGAACGCACAGGAATGGCGTTCCAGCTGGCTTCCAAGTTGGCCACGCCCAGCAGGAACTCATTAGCATAACAGGCCACACCCAACATCAGAAACTCATTAGGACTGGCTACATTAGGGGTGTGTGGCCTAACATGCAAGGAGTTCCTGCTACAAAAAAAAAGGTGGGTGTGGTCGGATGACCACACTTCTGGTAACATGGGGGTGTGGCCTAATATGCCAATGAGCTGTGCTCTCAGGGGTATGGCCCAATATGCTAATGAGTTTCTGCTATTGGGTGTGGCCTATTATGCTAAGGAGTTCCTGCTGGGCTGATTGTCCCTCTTAAGTAGCTGACACCCTTTGTCAGGAAATGAGAAGGGAGGTTGTTTCAAGTTAGCCACTGTGGGTTTTTCATGCACACGAACGATAAGGGGAAAAAAATGGATAAGATCTTCCTGTGGAAAATTCTTAGAATTGTAGGCCATAGATAAGGTCGGTCTGTTCAAGTAGAGTCTGTTTATCAGATTTTATCTAGTCAGATGGGACCTTGGTAATATCCAGTTTCATAATTATTCACGCCTTACATTAATAAGGGAAAGTGCCAGTCTGATTTCTTTAGATCTCAGAAGCTAAGTAGGGCCTTTACTTGGATGGAAGACCACCAAGGATGGCTCCGCAGAGGAAGGTGATGGCTGTCAGGTACTTCAATGACTCAGTATCAACAGCAGGTTCTTAACTAGATTCAGCTTTATTGATCAGAGTAAGGTGAAATCGGCTTGGACTCTTTGAGTCAGGAATAATGCATACAAAATGGCAATAGTAATTATAGGGGGTTCATACAATACCCCCTGACACTTAGAGGCCAATAAGCAGTGAATACAAAATGCAGGGAACAGTATAACAGTTCAGAGGTGAGCGGGAGAATCGGAGGCATTGGATTCAAATCCCCCCTCAGCCGGAATGCTCATTGGGTGAACTTGGGCTAGTCATGCTCTCTAAGCCCCCGGTGATTCACAGGGTTGTTGTAAGACTGAAATGGAGCAGAGTGCTGGGCTTCTTAGAGGGAAGGTGGGATTAAAGTGTAACATAGAGCTCAAGGAGGCACCAGGAGACCAAAGGGTAGAAATTGCTGAGCAAGTGGTTATGATCAGCATGCATGGGAAGGCATAAACTAGAAAAAGTGAACATAAAGAACATAAGAGAAGCCTTGCTAGATCAGGCCAGTGGCCAATCCAGTCCGACACCCTGTGTCACACAGTGGCCAAAACCCAGGTGCTATCAATGGAACAGCTGATCGGGGGCCTGGAGAGGTGGTATGCCCTGAAGAAATCTCATTGAACATAACAAGACTTACTTTTAAGTAAGCATAGTAGATGTGCTTAGAAGGAACACTGGTAGATTGGGCTCTACCATGCTACCTTTCCTCTGTAATCCACATACATAACCAAACATAACCGGCTCAGACCTAAGGATGCGATACTCAGCATGCTAGCCTGGGACTAAATCTCATGGAACATAACAAGACTTATTTCTAAGTAAGCGTGGTATATGTGCTTAGAAGGAACAGGTTTGATGCCCTCTCTGCCCTGGACTCCTGGGGATACCTGTACCTATCTCCTTTGGCTCCACCCCACCTCCTCCCCTAGTTTTCCTAAGTGGACTCGATGACCCTGAACACACCCTCATTTAAGTAGCATCTCCCGTTAAAAGGAGCAGGCAGTAGGTGGTGAGAAAGACCTCAGCCTGAGACCCTGGAGTGCCACTGCCAGTCTGAGGCCCCTGCCACATGGCAGAAAAAAAACACGGCCAAAGTGCAGCTTTTCAGAGCCGCACCAAAAGAGACACGTGGCGGCGGGATCACGCAGATCCCCTGAGGCGCCACGCAGTTGTTCCCTGGCACAATCAGGCATGCGCAGGTTGGCCAGCAGCCTCGAATGCTCCCGATGACGGACATGCCAATGATCCCACGGCTGCGCTTGCTGCGGCGTTTCAGGTAAGTCCTTCTCTTTACTTGGTTTTCTTTTGCTCCACAGCACTGGCTGTAGGGACAGATCGGGGACGGGTGCGCGCTGATTCCCAGATGTTGCGGTGAGATCGCGCCCGTTTGCTGCGCCCCCGATCCATCCCTCTTCCGGCCCAAAACCTCTCATGTGACCGGGGCCTGAGTAGCCAATACTGACCTTGATGGACCAAGGGTCCGATTCAGGATAAAACAGCTTCATGTATGTGCTGGTCTTACCCCACTGACAGGTGCAGAGCTGACCCTCTCCATCTGGATCTTTGGTCCGAGCTCCTCCAGTGTCCTTGAGATAAAGTGTCCTTTAGATAAAGATCCTGACGTATAAGGAGGCGTCACTGGTGACCGAGACGAAGATAATTCATACTACAGTATCCCCCATTACTGTGAGCGGGTGTAAAAGTTGGGAAACGACGAAAGCTGGTGAGAAGAAAGTTGATTCATTTGAAATGTGGTGTTGGAGGAGAGTTTTATGTGGAGTGCCAAAAAGACAAGTCAGTGGATTGTAGATCAAATCGAACCTCAACTCTCCCTAGAAGCTAAAATGACTAAATTGAGGCTATAGCACTTTGGCCCTATTACAAGAAGTCAACAATCACAGCAAAAGACAATAATACTAGGGAAAGTTGAAGGGAAGCAGGAAGAAGAAGAAGAAGAGGAGGAGGAGGAGGAGGAGGAGGAGGAGGAGATTGGATTTATACCCCACA
>NW_015167268.1:17910-20946 GCF_001447785.1 Gekko japonicus
AGGTGGGTGGGGCTGAGAGAACTCTGACACAAACTGCTCTTTTTCAAGGACAGCTGTGCCAGAGCTTGTGACTGACCCAAGGTCACATCAGCAGGTGCAAGTGGAGGAGTGGGGAATCAAACCCGGTTCTTTCAGATTAGAGTCCACACACTTAACCACTACACCAAACTGGAGGAAGATGGAAGAGGAAGAGGAAAATGGATTGACTCGACCAAGGAAGCCACACACCCCAGTTTGCAAGACCTGAGTGAGGCTGTTCATGAGAGGACTTTTTTGGAAGTTGCAAATTCATAGGGTCGCCATAAGTCCGAACCAGCTTTTTGACACGTAGAACACATATCTTGCTAAGTGACAGTGCTGCAAACGTCGTTTTAGAGCTGCCATCCATCACACTGCCGAAAACGTCATGCGAAACACACAAAAATCCCACCATTTAGGAAGGGTGTGAGGGACAGGGAATGAGAGGGGAGCGTGAGCTCATAACACGGATGCCTCTGGGATGAGGGAATCAGAACAACAGGTGAACTTTGTGACTTGCACTGTCTTTCCTGGTGCATGTGTGTTGGCCCACACGCAAAAGACCCTTCTCTTTTCTTTTCTGGGAATGGTTCCTTCCTTCCTGCATGCCTTCCTTCTCCCCATCATCATTTGCCACCAGCCACCGGGGCTTCATGTGCAAACTGGGGTCAGGAGGACCACATAGACACAGGGGTCATTTCGTGCAGGAGCATACAGGAGCAGAGCTCCGGTAGTAAAGAGCCCAGGGGGCGGGCACATGCAACAAGCCCCACCCCCTGCTCCCAGCAGCCCTCAGTCAGAGCAAGAAGCAGCCAGGTAAGTTGCAGAGCCCTCCCCCCGCCCCCCGGTCCAAAACAGTCCAGTGGCACTTTTAAGACCAAGTTTTATTCAGGTGCAAGCTCTCCCTCCTCTGTGAGTACAGATCTGCACGTCCCCCCCCCCAATAGCTAGCAATCCAAAACAGTTCAGTGGAGCCTGAGTGGTGGGTGTTGCCTTCTGACACACTTCCGGTGATGTCAGGGGGTGTGGCATATGCAAATGAGTTATGTTGATTGGTTATGCTAATGAACTCCTGCACCTCTTTTTCTACAAAATGACCCCTGCATAGATGTATTAATTTATTGCAAACCCACAATTGCAGGAATACTAGAATTTGTGGGCATCCAATGTTGCTGATGGGCAACAGATTCAGGACAGACAAAAGGAAATTCTCCTTTACACAAAGAGTGATTAAAATGTGGAATTTGCTGCCAGTGAATGTATCGATGGCCACAGGAATAAAAAAGCTTTAAAAAAGATTAGATCTGTAAAGATGAAATAAAGCCTATGAATTCTGTACACCCTCTACCATCTCCAAACTGATCTTTGCCTGGTGCTGAATCTGTTATTGCTCTGGTGCCAGATGAGGACTTGGCTTGCTTCCGTTTGAAGGCTTTCTTTGGATTTGGTTCTCCCTATAGCATTGGAAAAGGTGCAGAAAAGGGCAACTAAAATGATTAAGGGGATAGAAGGCCTTCCCTATGAAGAAAGGCTAAAGAGGTTAGGGCCATTGAGCTGGAGAAATGAAGACTGAGGGATGACAAGATAGAGGTTCAGAAGAAGAAGAAGAAGAGATTGGATTTATACCCCGCCCTTCACTACCCAAAGGAGTCTCAGAGTGGCTTACGAACTCCTTTCCCTTCCCCTCCCCACCACAGACACCCTGGGAGGTAGGTGGGGCTGAGAGAGCTCTTGACAGAAACTGCTCTTTTTCAAGAACAGCTCTTACCAGAACTACGGATTGCCCAAGGTCATCCAGCAGCTGTTAGTGGAGGAGTGGGGAATCGAACCCAGTTCTCCCAGATTAGAGTCCGCGCACTTAACCACTACACCAAACTGGCAAAATTATGCAAGAATAGAGAAGGTGGAGAAAGAAGTACTCCCCCCCCTTTCTCACAATATAAGAACTAGAAGACACTCAGTGAAATTAAGAAGCAGTCAGCTTAGAACCGATAAAAGGAAGCACTTCTTCACCCAAAGGGTAATTAACATGTGGAATTCACTGATGCAGGAAGTGGTGGCTGCTACTAACAGCTTCAAGAAGGGATTGGGAAAACATATGGAGCAGAGGTCCAGCAGTGACTGTTAGCCACATGGTATAGATCAGGGGTGGCCAAACTGTGGCTCAGGAGCCACATGTGGTTCTTTTACACATATTGTGCGGCTCCCGGCAGGGCAGCTGGGGAAGTGAAAGGGAGGCATGCCTCCTGATCGGTCTTCCCTTCCCCAGCCAGTGTTCCCCTCCCTGGGTAGGCTTGAGGTGGGGAGGAGCAGAGAAAGAAGACAACTTTAAATGCATTCTCAAAGCCCCCCCCCTCTTAGACAATAAATGGCATTAGCAAACAAATAAATATCATTGGACAAAGAAACATCATTATCAATATCTGTTTTTACCCCTTTTGTTTTCATTTTTGGCAGTCTCATCTAATGTTAATATAAAGGATTTCTGCATATTCTTCAATTAAAATGTGTGTGTAATATTTGTTCCAGTTTTGTGGCTCTCAAAGATCTGATGTTTATTCTGTGTGGCTCTTACATTAAGCAAGTTTTGTCACCACTGGTATAGATGGAACACTCTGTTTTGGGTAATGATGCTCTGTTATTCTTGGTGCTCTGAGGGGGGGCAACAGTGGGAGGGCCTCTAGAGTTCTGGCCTCACTGGTGAACTTCCTGATGGCACCTGGTATTTTTGGCCATTGTGTGGCAGAGCGTGGGACGGGATGGGCCATTGGCCTGATCCAGCAGCGATTCTCTTATGTTCTTAAGAACTTTTTTGGTTTGTTATGGTTATAGTACAGAATAAAATATAAAAGAATCTTTGCTTTTGTTTTATACTTTATTAAAATATAAGTATATGTATCTTTAACATGCATTATCTCAGCAAAAATGTATACCATCCATTACTGTTTCATAAATAATTAAAGCAGAGTAATTACATGAGTCCATCAAAGTATCTTGTTGTTGTTGTTCAGTCGCACA
>NW_015167269.1:0-1941 GCF_001447785.1 Gekko japonicus
CCTTTTACTTGTTAATCCATGGTCAGATCACGTTATGCTTCATCTGACATTAGCTACAAACGGGGAAGCTAATCACATTCAGGTTAAACCTAGGTGGATTTTACGAGAAAGGGATCTTATTACTTATCGACTTGAAATGGAAGTGATTCTAGCGTTGGAAATCTGTAAGAGAGCACGAGGAGACACAGACCCAGTGCTATGGTGGGATAATGTGAAAAGAACTATTAAGCAATTTTGCATAAGAGCTAAACGTAGTAACGTGACTAGAGAGCTTCGTAATTATCACTGTGCGATTCAGAACACCTTAACGGCTCGATGGAGGATGGCTAAAGGTCTTCCCTGTGATCAAGCTAGACTGCGAAAGAGTCAACAGACAATAAGAGAATATCAGCAGCTGCAGAGAGAGGCAAGACGAATGAACAGGATGGCTAGATCCTCAGGTCCAGTGATTAAAAAAGGTGAATGGGAGAAGGACAGATTATCCACCGATCATCAAAAACTTGCGGGCCTGAGAATACACCCAGAGGAACAGGTGAAGGAAACAGTCTCTGGTATGTTGAACGTTGTCTCTACCTTTTATGGCGATCTTTATACAGCACGGACGGATGGCCCCCGGGAAGAAGAGCTGATTACTTATTTGGCTGGCGATCGCGTAGAGGAGATGACTTATGAGGATGAGGAACTGCAGCAACTGTTAGGTCCTTTTACGGAGGAAGAAATAGGAGAAGCACTTGCAATTGGGAAACGAACATCGACACCAGGACCTGATGGTATTTCATACGGGCTGTATAGAAACCTTAAAAACTACTTTCTACCCATTTTAAGAGAAGTTTTTAATTGTATATGGGAGAATAAGCAAGTAGGTAAGAGTTTCCTACAAGGAGTGATGATCCTCCTATATAAAAGTGGGGACCCAACACTCAGTGGCAATTGGCGGCCAATTACTCTCAATAATGTAGATTATCGAATATTCACAAGGGTTCTAAACACACGGCTAAAAAAGGTTGCTCATAGGATGGTTTCCCCGGGACAAACTAGTGCAATCCCAGGTAGGAGGATGATCCATACAGCCTGTCTCTTTCGTCAAGCCTTTCATGCGATTCGAGAGGAGGGGAAAGAACAGTGGCTCCTCCAATTAGATCAGTATAAGGCTTTCGATATGGTGGATCAGTCCTATTTGTGGACAGTGTTACAAAGACAAGGTATTCCCGAGCCTTTCGTAGCCACCCTTCGTGCGCTTTATTCGGGAGCATGCATTTCACCCTACATTAGAGGTACCCTAGGTCCATCCTTCACGGTCACGCGAGGAGTACGACAAGGATGTCCCCTCAGTCCCCTTCTTTACATATTAACTTTGGAGCCTTTTCTTAGAGCAGTGAAACGAGACGTGAACATCAGAGGACTACGATTCGAAGGTGTAAGTGGCTCCAGACTTTCAGCGATTGCCCACGCGGATGACACATATTTTTGGTTACAGGGCGAGAAGGATCTACGAAGAGTGCAAGACCATCTTCGAGATTATGAGGTAGCCTCTGGAGCTAAGGTGAATGGAGTAAAAAGTAAGTTGTACATATTGAACGGGACGGCGACGGATATTCGAGTTCGGTCCATGACTGGAGTATCAGGACATAAAGGAGAGAAAGATGAGAAAGAAGAGAAGGTGATCTCTGAATCTTTGGAGACCATTAAGATTCTAGGAGTTTTTTTCTCGCTGAAGGAAGCTGGATGGCATATGAGGTAGCCTCTGGAGCTAAGGTGAATGGAGTAAAAAGTAAGTTGTACATATTGAACGGGACGGCGACGGATATTCGAGTTCGGTCCATGACTGGAGTATCAGGACATAAAGGAGAGAAAGATGAGAAAGAAGAGAAGGTGATCTCTGAATCTTTGGAGACCATTAAGATTCTAGGAGTTTTTTTCTCGCTGAAGGAAGCTGGATGG
>NW_015167269.1:7087-12628 GCF_001447785.1 Gekko japonicus
GTACTACAAAAAACTTAAATCCATGCATCCCCACTTAAATAGCAGAGATAATGTAGATCAGGGAGACCTCACTACTTCTGCTTCAGCTTCCCCTAGCCCTCCCCCTTCTTCTGCTTCTAATCAAGCTCCCACAGGGACAAGGGGAAGTGACGGACAAAGCGTTCAAAGCCCAGTTATTGATGACCAAGATTGGCAACGGGTGGAAAAACGCACACGTACAGGGCCTAGAGGAACGATAAAAAAAGGAATCTATCACCCTTCAGACATTTCAGTCAACAACAGATTTCAGCTGCTGGACTCTTCACAGGAACAGGAAGAGGGCCCTGTGGAGATGACGAGTCAAGGAGTTTCAGGCTTTACTGTTAAAAAAGTTATGACACCTCATTAAGAGAAAAAATCAGGGACCCTCAAACGGGATGGCAAGAAGGCCGGCTTTAAAACTTGGGATGACATGAAGTTGAAGGAATTGGAAGAAGAGATTCCTCGAGTACGTGAAGCACTGCAAAAAGTTCAAATGCAAAGACAAGAACTGGGGGATGACTCAAGTATTTGGACGAAGGAAACTGAGTTGGACACCGACGACCCCTTAGAGATACAGAGACGACGCTTGAAGCGGCGGCAGCGCTTTCTGACAGATAAGATGAACCTCTTATCTTGTGAAGTGGGAAAACGAAAAGATGCTGGGGAGGGACATGATTCCACATCGAGCAAAGGGAGCGAGGAGAGTGATATGGAGACGGGAGTGGCTGAGGAGACAGGGAGCAGGGAAACAACAACAACATTAGAGTACACGACAGTAGAGCAGATGACAGCAGTAGAACTGATGGCAGAGGCGGTGAACGTACCCATAGTAGAAGAGACAACAGAAATGGAAGATGATACCAGGATATCTGGAATACCTCCTAACCAGGAACAATATCATCAACAACAAGAGCAACATCTGTATCCTCCACCTTTTAATCTTCCACGATCATCGGAGACTGCCTCACCATCTCCGACATCACCTTCCAGTAAGGCCACACCTCTGACCTCTGTACCGGAGGGGGTGGAAACATCGATAGCCCCATCTGAGACGACCTCACCCCGGACACCACAAGAGGGAGGGGAAGTGAAGAACGATCAAGAAGCAGATATGGAAACAGAGATAGGAACAGAGATGGGATCTGTAGATCAGAACCCCACCCTGACATAGAGGTCCCCCGATCTGACTAAATAATCATGGACTTGACCCTAATTACTTGGAACTGTCGAGGGCTACGCCAAGCCCCTAGGAGGGAGGATATTTACTATCATTGCAGCAAACTACAAGCAGACATTCTTATTCTTCAGGAAACTAACATCCGATCTCCCAGAGAGAGAAGTGCGGCTCAGAGAGCCTGGACTTGGGGCCCTTCATGCTGGACACTAAAAATGGAGGGAGGAGTGGGAGGGGTGGCTATTTTATTTTTGCAACGACGGGATTTATGTATCATTCGGACAGTGGAGGCCCTCCCTGGTCATCTTTTGATCATAGATTTTAATCTAAAGACGGCCCCAGGAAATCCAGAAACTAAATTTAGACTTTGTGCCTTATATGGCCCGGTTGACGGCGCTCAAAGACGCATCTTATGGCAAATCTTACAAGATTATGTTACTTCGGGAAGGACACTTCTCGTAGTGGGTGATTTCAATATTCGCTCGGCGGAAAGTGACCGTATTAATCTTCGAAACGCCAGCGGAACCAAGCTAAAACCGCTTACGGTGGAGGAAAGGAAACTTAACAGCCTTCTGAAGGATACACTCCAACTGGTTGACGCAGGGCTTGAGATCCAGGGAAATTTAGACTATCTTCCCACTCATCACAGGGTAACTTTTCAAAGAAAATTCCAAGTAGCACCAGGCTGTAGAATGACCTACTTTCATCCTTTGGTGGCAAGTCGATTAGACCGGATCTGGGCCCCGGCGGACCTTAGCCCCACAAGATGTCGAATCCTCATCAACCCATGGTCGGATCACGCCATGCTGCATATCTCCTTCACCGGGCACCCCGAGGAGAGGAGACAGAAATCTCGCTGGCAGTTGAAGGAGGTTGATCTCCAAACTTTTCGGATGGAACCAGAAATCATCAAGGTCATAGAACACCTGAAACAACTCAAACCAGAAATGGATCTTCTGGACTGGTGGGAAAAGGTAAAGGGCGCCATTAGATCTGCTTCCACCCGAGCGAAGCGGGTTCATACCACCTACAAGCTGACTCACTACCACCGAGCCATACAGCACGTCTTGGCATCCAGATGGAAGATGGACAAAGGTCTCCAGGTAGATAGCAGCCAGGAAACCATTAAGAGCTATCAGCTTACCCAGCGGCGACGTCGGAACCTGTCCCGGGTGGCCAGAGCTTCTGGACCGCTAATCCAGAAAGGCGAATGGCAAAAAGACCGCCTGCCGAACCCGCGTCAACTTCTTCAGGCATTGAGAGAAACATCATCAGAGGAAGTAACACATAATGCAGCTGGGATAGCAGAGGTGGTCTCTACGTACTATCAGAGGATCTATGCTGCACCGGAGACCCCTAATCCAGAAAGGCGAATGGCAAAAAGACCGCCTGCCGAACTCGCGTCAACTTCTTCAGGCATTGAGAGAAACATCATCAGAGGAAGTAACACATAATGCAGCTGGGATAGCAGAGGTGGTCTCTACGTACTATCAGAGGATCTATGCTGCACCGGGAGACCTCCCGGATGAAGCTGCTTTTCGTTCATACTTGGAGGCAACACTACCGGGAAGACAGGCCTTGCAACAGGAACAACTGCAGGATCTTTCTCGACCCTTTACGGAGGATGAAGTGTACCAAGGTCTCAAAGCAGGCAAACGTAACTCCGCACCAGGGCCGGATGGGCTCCCTTACGGGCTCTATAGGAATTTGAAGGACTACCTGATCCCAATACTGACTGAAGTTTTTAACGCGATGCTGGAACGTGCAAAAGCAGGGCGCAGCTTCTTGGAAGGGATCATGACGTTACTGTATAAGAGCGGGGACCCTACGCTGATTGCCAATTGGAGACCCATCACGGTCAACAATGTAGATTACAGGATACTCACTAGGGCAATTAACAACAGGTTGAAGCAAATGGCGGACAGATTAGTTCGAGTCGGCCAAACGAGCTCCGTACCAGGACGAAGAATGGCACATACCACCTGCATCCTGCGTCAGCTTTTCGATCGACTACAACGGGAAAAAGAGTATTTATGGTTGCTACAACTGGACCAAAGTAAAGCTTTCGACCGTGTCTCCCATCACTACCTTTGGTCTATTTTAAGGTATCACGGTATTCCTGAGGACCTAATCAACCTTCTGCAAGCCATGTACACGGATGCCCGGGTGATCCCAAACATCAGAGGTAACTTGGGCTCCCCCTTTTCAGTGTTTACTGGGGTCAGGCAGGGGTGTCCTTTGAGCCCCTTGCTCTATGTCCTCACCCTGGACCCTCTACTACAAGCAATTCAGAGAGATCCGACCATTAAAGGGTTTTTACTTCCCGGACATCCACCGTATCGACTTTCTGCTTTGGCGCACGCCGATGACTGCTATGTGCTCCTTCGGGAGCAAGAAGAGTTGCAAAGTGTGAGGAGTCACCTGGCCCGTTACGAAGCCATCTCTGGAGCGAAAATTAATCAGGCCAAAAGTAAAATCTATAAGTTAGATGGAAGGGCGGGAAACATTTCCGTCACTCCCATGGTGTCTGAGAAAGAGCTGAGAGGAGATATTTGTGATACTGATAACGGAAAACAGACTGCAACGAAGCAACCACAGGTCCAGATGGAGGTACAAACATGCGTTGCGGCGGTGAAGATCTTGGGGGTTCTTTTCACTCTAGTGGCCGATGGTTGGAGAGAAAACTGGAGGATCTGGGAGAGACGTACTCTCCAACAGCTAGAGAAGTGGAGTAAGTGGAAGTTATCTACGGCCCAGAAGATACAGTTTTTTACAACCTACTGTATCCCGGCAGGCAATCACCTCGCGACCGTCTACCCTCCTCTGGAGTCCACCATCAAGATTGTAACAAAAGCATTGTTTAAATGGCTTTTCGGGACACTCCATTTCCCTCTAGCTAGAGTAGTCATCCTAAGGAAGCATAAAGAGGGGGGTCTAGGGTTGTTAGACATAGGTCTTTGGTTTCTTTGTCTCTTTCTTGTCTTTAATTGTGGCACGTGGAAATCTGGCACATCCGGTTCAGCGACACAAGAAGTATATATGAGGAACTTCTTTTTTAGCAGCTGGGAGAGTACCAGATGGGCTCAAACATGGTGGAAGGAGGACTCTTTCCACAATCGTTTAACATTGTTTGTAAAGAGAGGCTTACCTGATTTTATGGTCGAAGTGGCTAAAGGAATCCAGTCGTACCGCATTAAAGCCTCACAGGTGACAGACGCAGACCCCAGAATCAGAGGCTCCAATGGAAAACTGTATTGGACTACACTAGACCGTAATAAACTGGCCCCTTATGACAAAGGCAGAGGGCTTAAGACAACACTATCACCTTATCTCCGACAGCAGTCCTTCCCCATTCCAACCTTTAGCGATAAGTCCATACCATATGCGCTGAGAGATCTACGGTGGAGAGCTTACCACCAGATTCTTCATGTGGGGAGTATGAGATTTGGGGTGGATGAAGACGAACAAAGATGCCCTAGGGTACTCTGCAGGAACCTTAATCGAGACCGATATGTTCTCGAGACCATCCCTCACGCGGTCAAAGAGTGTGTAACCGTAAAACAGGCATGGGCGGGGGTAGCTAGAGCATTACGATGGCCCTTTTTGATCTTCCAGACATGGGAAACTATAGTTTCTGGCCTAGAACCCGAGGAAGGTTATGGGAACCCGAGGGAATGCTGGGGACCGCAAGGGAAGGGGCAAAGCTCTTCAGGTATTGTAAAGACTCCCTGGTCTCTAATCCGTCTCATAAACCTCATCTTCATTGATACTGTGATGAAGAACAGGCGACAGGAGAGAATCACTAAGGTAGCAGTACCCTTATCAGATACAGTTCGTTTTGTAGTTACCTATTTGGCTAAGGTATGGAGATGGGAAGAGAGGGCAAGGACAAAGGAGACAAAACAGTGGTTAAAGAGATGGCAGTGGTTCCAAGAAGTGAATCCCCCAGTTCCCTAAAAAGGGTTTCTCTCCCCTTTGGCATTCTTTCAGCTTATTGTTTTCTCTTTTATAGAACACCGGTGGTGGCACAATTCTTTCTTTGTATGATCATCCTGAGATCCTACTATTTTTTGGAATTACACTGATCGTGATTGCAATCGGACTCATTATCTACTATGCTACTATGGGTTTATGGAGGTTATAAAAGAATTAAGGCTCGGGTTTTTTCTTACCAGTTTAAGGTTAAATTATCAGTTACATAGTTCAGTGTTATACACTTTAATGTTACACTTTAAAATTACACTTTAAAATCACATAATATTAGGTGGTCTAAGGAGAGAAAGGGCTTAACATATAGAAATGCGTATAAGATTGGATTATATGTATATGTTTGTATATATAATTTT
>NW_015167269.1:20155-20854 GCF_001447785.1 Gekko japonicus
ACCCAAAGCTCACAAGAGATGGAGATAGATGAGGGGAAAGGAGAAGGAAAGGAACGGAAAGAGACAGAGATGGAAGAGAACATGGAAGGAGGCACGGAGGAGAAGGAGATGGAAACAGAGGAAAACCCGTCTTCACCTAAGAAAGGACAAGAGGGTCTATCGGCAGGGACGGAGGGACAGCACAGTATCCCACCTAACCAAGAACAATTTTTAAGAGAGCAGAGACAACACCAGTTCCCAGACCCCTTTAAACTACTTGATTCCCAGGAAGAGGAGGTACCTCGGCCCTCTTCTCCCTCTAGTAAGGCCACACCTCCTGCTCCTCAGGGGGTGGTGGAAGAAAAGTTAGATGTAATGCCGGACGTCGCCGGACCACAGGATGCTCAGGCTCGTGACCCAAATAATGATGATGGACAACGTATTGAAACCTGAAACAAGACGACAGTCTCCCCTTTCCCCTCCCCTGAATTTGAATCCTTCGGGGGCAACGAACTGTAACATCAGTATCAACCTCAACATACTTACGTGGAACTGTAGGGGTTTAAGACAACAAGAGCGACGGGAAGAAATCTTTTATTATCTAAGCAAGACGGGGGCTGACTTCATAGTCCTTCAAGAGACTAATTTTTTGACTCCTCGGGACCGCAGTGCGGCTCAGAGGGCATGGACGTGGGGCCCCTCGCTGTGGTCTCTTGCAGA
>NW_015167270.1:0-6211 GCF_001447785.1 Gekko japonicus
TGTTTTTGTTTCTGTAGGAATGATGGGGGTTTTGCTCGTCTTCATTGAGACAACTGGCTGCTTTACGCAGCAAGGCAGTTAATGTGTGACTGTCCGCGGGTACTTTTATTTATTTATTTGTCATATGGCAGAATTACACACAGGAAGCCTATAATAATATAAAATACGTAACCAAGGTCCCAGTCACACGGAGATTTTGCCATGCGAAAGGCACAAATGTCAGGTGGATTTTCGGGGCGTGATCACACCACAGCATCTGGGAAGTGTAGCGCACCTGTAGCCAACCCGTGGCGTCCCGCCGAAGATGCGGGGTTAAAAAGTACCAAGGAAAGTGCACTAGTATCCGGAAAACACGTGGCACAGGCGGGCATCTGATCGCAGGAGCACTAGTATCCCATGGCATCCGGTGCCCGTCCATGTCCCATCACAAACCGGATGTTTTTCTTAAGTGCATGTGCACAAACACGAAACTGAAAGCAGTGCTGCTCTGCGGAACTGCGCATGAGCACAAACGCGAAACGCTTGTGTGATTGCGCCACGCTGCCTCTTTGCCACACTGCAGCATCGCCGTGTGATCACCAGCTAACAGCCTAAGCACGGAGACTTGGGGGACTGTGTGATTGGGCTACCACGCTTTATTTTGCTTTGGGGTGAACAGCCCCCCCCCCACATGTTATCTGCCCCATGTGACCGGGGCCCATGTTGATGCAACAGGAATACAGAAAGATTGAACAATCCCCCTAAGTATTAATATCTAAATATTCAGTCCATTCAGTTGCAGCTGGGGAGAGTTCAAAGAGCTCTGTCACATATCCCTGGAGAGCACGATGCTCACATTCCTGTGACAGACGGGAAATAGTTTGCCGAGTTGCATCACAATCACACTTGGCTCCTGGCATTTTGTCCCATTTAAACATCAGGTCTGCACAACTGTTCATATTCTATTAGCCTTCTTCCACACTTTACATGGCAAGTGAAACCCTGTGGGCCTCTCGTTGGTATTTATCAGGTTACGGATATCGGGTGGAACTGATTACATCCATGTTTATGGCCATTCATTCCCTAGATCGAAATGTTGTGACTGCAGGACTTGTGCAGATCTTATTGCCAGGTGTCAGGACTTTAGTCTGGATAGGCCCACGTTAGCCATGTCTTTGTGGATGGGCAACTCTATGTTTTAAATTATCTTTCTGAAAAGTACTGGGTTTGCAGCATGAAGGACTCGGACGACGACATGCGTTTGCACACGTTTATTGTACTTAACATCGAACTAACTAAAACGGCCCTGCAAGGCCAACTATATACACCCCCACCCAGCACACTCCTAGTCCATTGGAGGGTTTGAATTTCCTGCCAAAGTGGCTAATGGTTGGGACTGGGGGGAACTAGGATCCTATGTTCCTGTTGTTCAAGGGAGCGAAGCTCCTGATGTGCTGCGGACCCCTAGTGGTGGTCCGCGTACATAACACTTTCTGTATTCAAGAAGAAGAAGAACTTGTCTTTGGAGATGTGGTGAAGTGATGTGGCACAACATGGGTAGCCAATAGTTTGGAGTGGTTTTAATACATCTGCTGATGATTCTCATTATTGTATTATCCACAGGTACAGCAAGCAAACCGCCGAAGCCACCACATGAAACGAACTGTCCAGCAAACAATTGGCTTCCTGCCCGCAGAGGCCAAATGAGCCAGGAACTGAACTGGCAGTTGTTGAGCATATGTCGTTCAAATCCCCAACAATTTTTGCAAACTTATTTCCAGGCACACAAGGACCTAGCAGAGTGGGTTTTTAAGCATATCACTGGATCATTATGCACAGGGAGAGACCCCTGTCCCTAAAGTCCCAATACTTCTTCACCCAAAGAGTGATTCACACATGGAATCCACTGCCACAGGAAGTGGTGGCAGCCACAAGAATGAATGGATTCAAGAGGGATAAACACCTGGAGCAGAGGTCCATCGGTGGCTATTAGCCACAAGGCATAGATAGGAACTCTCGGCCTGGGGCAAGGGATGCTCTGTATTCTTGGTGCTTGGGGGAGGGGGCAACAGTGGGAGGGCTTCTAGTGTCCTGGCCCCACTGCTGGACCTCCTGATGGCACCTGATATTTTTGGCCACTGTGCGACAGAGTGTTGGACTAGATGGGCCATTGGCCTGCTCCAACATTGGCGTCTCTTATGTTCTTATGTTGGATCACCCCCTTCCCCAATGAACCTGAACAAAGTTGCTAGGAACTCCAAACACGGGAGAACTCCTTGCACACATCTGGCTTGGCCCTGAGCCTTGAGAGTCAGTGCATGGTCATAGAATCATACCATCACAGAGTCGGAAGGGGTCATAGAGGCCATCCACTCCAACCGCCTGCTCAATGCTGGATCAGCCTAGCGCATCCCTGACAAGGGGTTGTCCAGCCGCTGCTTGAAGACTGCCAGTGAGGGGGAGCTCTCCACCTCCCCAGGCAGCCGATTCCACTGTTGCATGACTCTTACCATAAAAACGTTTTTCCCAATATCCAATCGGTCTCTTCCTGCCCTTAATTTGGATATCTCTCTCTCCCTCTCTCTCTTCTCTCTCTCTCTCTCTCTCTCTCTCTCTCTCTCTCTCTCTCTCTCTCTCTCTCAGCTGCCAAACAAGATTGTTGAGATGCTAAAATGGTTGACAGAAGGACAGAGATGGAGTTAATGGGAGGTTGGAAATCAGGGACATCTAGCGTCCGCTCCACATTTTCTCAACTGGGAGGGAAATGTGCCGCTCAAAACCACATTCAAATACCCCGGACCAATGCTGTACTGATTGCAAAGTCACCCCTGAATGGCCATAAATCTATGCAGAAGGTACTATAAAACCTGATGATCAAAGAAAGCGAAAGCGGCATGCAGTGTGGAGGATACCATAAAACCCGATGATCAAAGAAAGCGAAAACAGCATCCAATACAGAGGGGAATTTGCGTTTTGTAACGCAACAGAGGGAAAACTAGCACTACATGAGTGTGTAGAACGATCTAGGTTAACCATCATGTTTTTATCATTGATGTTATTTATGTATTTTTAATTTTTATGTAAGCTGCCCTGAGCTTGCTCCAGCAGGGAGGGTAGAATATAAATTAAGTGAATAAATAGATAAAATAAAAAGGCATTGCAGAATCACCCCAGAGGTGGAACGGTGCAGGGGGCAGACAGGAAGGGGGCTGGATTTGGAAACCCCAAGGAAGGGCAGCTGGTTCAGAGCTGAGGAGCAGAAGGAGGAGGAGGAGATTGGATTTATACCCTGCTGCGGTGGCTCAAGTGGTTAAGACGCTGAACTGCAGGCTGTGGAAGGTTGGTAGTTCAGCAGTTCGCGACCTGAGTGCGCCGCATGATGGAGTGAGCTCCCGTCTCTGGTTTCAGCTCCTGCCAACCTAGCAGTTCGAAAGCAAGAAATTGAGGAGCAGGAGGAGGAGGAGGCGAAGGAGGAGACTGGATTTATACCCCGCCCTTCACTACCTGAAGGAGTCTCAGAGCGGCTTACAAACTCCTTTCCCTTCCCCTCCCCACAACAGACACCCTGAGAGGTAGGTGGGGCTGAGAGAGCTCTGACAGAAACTGCTCTTTTTCAAGGACAGCTCTGATCAGAACTACGGCTTGCCCAAGGTCATCCAGAAGGTGCGAGTGGAGGAGTGGGGAATCTTTGTCAGTGGGGTGGGATGGGTCTCATCAGCCCAAGGGGAAAGCACTACACTGGGCATTTAGTGCCCGGAGAAGTTGTTCGCTGTGGGCCCCCAGTGGAGCAAGAAGCCGAAAGGTGCGAAGGGATGGGAGAGGGAGCCAGAATTTAAGACTTGCCAGAGCAATCCATCTGCCTCTTTGGCTCCAAGTTTCCGGTCCGATCTGGCTCTGAGCCTCTGGCGCAGGATCCTGCCCCCTATCCCAACAACGCCACCCAGGCGAGCGCCTCACCTTCACACGATCTAAGCATATGCAGATGCTATCGGCTTCTCCGGAGGTCAGTGTCTAAATTTATTGAGCCAAGACAGTAATATTGACATGAGAGGAAGCCGAGGTCAATGCGGGTCCCGCGAGGGACCATAAATTTCGGTATTGACTCGGGCAACAGAAGTCAATAAGCGAATGGTTAATATAAACATTGTCTTACAAAAATTAATTCCCAGCGACATGGGTTTTGCGTGCAACTTTTACGGTGAAATATGGAGCCGCTTGTCAGGTCGTGCCTGAGGAATGAGGGAGTGGATCTGATTATGGTGAGTAATGAAATTGTCGGGGCCGGGGAAAAACATGGAGCCTGATTATAATTTCATTTAATCGGTTTCCCAGGCCGGAGGGCTTCTCGGCAGCGGCGGCAACGACAGCGTCGCTCAACGGGGTCAGGAGACATTTCCTGTCCGACTGCATGCCGGGTCTGCCGTAGGGTTGCCAACTTCTAGTGGTTGGCTGGAGATCTCCCGCTAGTTTGGTGTAGTGGTTAGGAGCACAGACTCTAATCTGGGAGAACCAGGTTTGATTCCCCACTCCTCCACATGCAGCTGCTGGTGTGACCTTGGGTCAGTCACAAGTTCTCTCAGAGCTGTCCTTGAAAAAAGAGCTCTCTCAGCCCCACTCACAGGAGGGTGTCTGTTGTGGGGAGGGGAAGGGAAAGGAGTTTGTCAGCCGCTCTGAGACTCCTTCGGGTAGTGAAGGGCCATGGGGTATAAATCCAATCTCTTCTTCTCTTCTTCTATTACAACTGATCTCCAGGCAAGAGAGATCAGTTCACTTGGAGAAAATGGCTGCTTCGGAAAGGGGGACTCTATGCCATTGTAAACTGCTGAGTTCCCTCCCCTCCCCAACCCTGCCCTCCCGAGGCTCCACCCCCCAAATCTCCAGGTATTTCCCAAGCAAGAGCTAGCAAACCTCGTCTCTCACCCCCTTTCCAAAGGTTATTGAGTGCCCATGGCACTGTGGATATCATACTGGCCTCAGAAGGCGGGGGAAGAGTGTGCCACGCCCTCAGAGTTCATGGCCGATTATTAGGGGGTCAGCTCCACCCCCGACTGGCAGAGATTTTCAGGCCAAACAGAGAAAGGCACTTCATGACACCTGCGACCTGTCAAGTCCTGGATGCAATCACTTTCACAAACACCAGTTTGGTGTGGTGGTGAAGTGCACGGACTCTAATCTGGGAGAACCGGGTTTGATTCCCCATTCCTCCACTTGCAGCTGCTGGATGACCTTGGGCAAGCCGTAGTTCTGATAAGAGCCGTCCTTGAAAAAAAGAGCAGTTTCTGTCAGAGCTCTCTCAGCCCCGCCTGCCTCACAGGGTGTCTGTTGTGGGGAGGGGAAGGGGAAGGAGTTTGCAAGCCACTCTGAGACACCTCTGGGTAGTGAAGGGCAGGGTAGAAATCCAATATCTTCTTCTTCTTCTAGCAGCCAGATATGTTCATCAAGAGGTAGAGAGGTTCCAAGCATAGACAGCTTCTGTGTCGGAACTGGGTCCCAGACGCCAGTTCTACCAATATACTATAAGCAAGAAATCCCCCATATGCCAAGCGACCAATCGTGGCTGCCCTTCGGCCCGCCACACACCGGCCCCTGCCCTCGCAACCGCCCCAACCCCTGCAAGCTAACGGTTACATTATCTAGAAGCGCCCCAGACTACGAGGTCACACAGAACCATGAGATCACATACTTCCCAAGGTGTTCTCAACACCCTCGGGAGGCCCCTGCGTGAGAACTGCTATGAGCTGGCACTGACCAAGCAAAGCAGACAGCCCAACACATCCATTCCCTCCCACCTCCCCAGTTCCCAGCAGAGATGAGAAACGGCAGTGAAGAAGAGCAAGTCTGCGTGCAACATAGGAGTGGTCAAAGAATACATGTGAAGCTACAACACAACCAATGGAATAATGACATGTGGGACCACAACCCCCAATGCAACGGAACATGAGTGTAAGAAAACAGGAAATATTTAGCAAGTAAGGCCCAAACTTGAGACTACCCTGGATCCCTTTAGCTAGAGAGGCCATGGATTCAGACCAGGATGTGCTAGTGAGGGATGCCAATTCTGGCTTGGGAAATTCCTGGAGATTTGGCAGGTGGCACCTAGGAAGGGCAGGGTTTTGGGAGAGGGGGAATATAATGATTTGGTTTGATCAGAGGTCATTTCAGGGGGATCGCGGGGGATCGCCGTTCCCCGGGTGAGGTACGGGGGCGGGGCACATGACGAAGCCCCGCCCCC
>NW_015167270.1:6664-9752 GCF_001447785.1 Gekko japonicus
GGGGCTTCCTCGCACTCCCGCCGGCCTTGCAGGTCCACCGCCGGGCCCCTCATGGGGCTTGGCAGTGGAGCTGCAAGGCCGGCAGCGGCGGCTGGAACCGTTGGGGGCGGGGTGTGTGGCCTTATGACACACTTCCGGTGATGTCAGGGGGTGTGGCATATGCTAATGAGGTATGCTAATGAGTTCCCCTAGCTCTTTTTCTATGAAACGACCCCTGTATAAATACAAACAATACCCGCTTTAAAATATTAAGCATCCTACTAAGACCATAAAGACACAGTCCAACCCCTTGCACAATGCCGGAAATTCACAAAGACCTCCTCCAGGGTCCCCGGCCAAACTGGCCTGGAGAACAATGGCTTCCTGACCCCAAAGTGGTGATCAGCATTTTCCCGGGCATGTAAGAAAGGGCCTCAAGAACTAAGCCCTGAGGCAGCCCTTCCTGCCCTCCCTCTCCTGATCTGCCCAAGTTCACAGGACCAGCCTTGCTGTCAGATGGATCCACCTAGCCTCTGCTTGAAAACCTCCAAGGAAAGAGAGCCCACCACCTCCCGAGGATGCCTGCTCCACTGAGGAGCCGCTCTAACTGTCAGGAAGTTCTTCCTAATCTCAGAAGGCAACGGCGCCCAAAGCAGGAGATGACCATAAGTGGTTGGGCAGTTCATAGGGGAGGAGGCGGCCCTTCATGTATGGTGGGCCCCAGGGCTTTTTTGGTAGAAAAAGCCCAGCAGGAACTCATTAGCATAATAGGCCACACCCTGACACCACAGCTCATTAGCATATTAGGCCGCAGCCCCCTATTGCCAGAAGCGTGGTCATCCAGCCACACCCACCTTTTGCTTCTTTTCTGTTTACCTTGTCTGTTGTCCAAACCCAGGGCCTTTTTTTGCAGCAGGAACTCCTTTGCATGTTAGGCCACACACCCCTCATGTAGCCAATCCTAATAAGTTTCTGCTGTTGGGTGTGGCCTATTATGCTAATGAGTTCCTGCTGGGTGTGGCCAACTCAGGAGCCAGCCGGAACTCTGTTCCTGTGTGGTCCTGCCCCAAAATAGCCCTGGGCTTCAAAGTTCAAGCTCAGCACCTTGAATGGGTCCTGAAAGTAGACTGGGAGCCAGTGTGGGTGGACCAAGATTGGAGTGAGATGCTCCCTGTGACCCAGTCATGGCACCTTCGTTCCCAAATGGTCTTCGTTCCTTTCACCACAACTAGGCATCCAGGAGGGATCTGGAGCCAGTTTGGTGTAGTGGTTAAGTGCGCGGACTCTAATCTGGGAGAACCGGGTTTGATTCCCCACTCCTCCACTTGCAGCTGCTGATGTGACCTTGGGTCAGTCACAAGCTCTGGCACAGCTGTTCCTGAAAGAGCAGTTTGTGTCAGAGTTCTCTCAGCCCCACCCACCTCACAGGGTATCTGTTGTGGGGAGGGGAAGGGTCCACCTGCTGTGGGGTCCTATTGGGAATCCCATGAGCCAGTTTGGTGTCGTGGTTAAGTGTGTGGACTCTAATCTGGGAGAGCCGGGTTTGATTCCCCACTCCTCCACTTGCAGCTGCTGGATGACCTTGGGCAAGCCATAGTTTTGGCACAGCTGTTCTTGAAAAAGAGCCATTTCTGTCAGAGCGCTCTCAGCCCCACCTACCTAACGGGGTGTCTGTTGTGGGGAGGGGAAGGGAAAGGAGTTTGTAAGCCGCTCTGCGACTCCTTAGGGTAGTCAAGGGCGGAATATAAATCCAGTCTCCTCCTCCTCCTGCTCCTCCTCCTCCTCCTCCTCTTCTTCTTGTATAGTGGTTAAGAGCTGTGGACTCTAATCTGGAGAACCGGGTTTGATCCCCCACTCCTCCACATGCAGCCAGCTGGGTGACCATGGGTCAATCACAGTTCCCTCAGAGCTCTCTCAGCCCCACCTACCTCACAGGGTGTCTATTGTGGGGAGAGGAAGGGAAGGAGATTGTAAATCAGTCCGAGACTGCTTCAGGTAGTGAAGAGTGGGGTATAAATCCAATCTCCTCTTCTTCTTCTCTGTCCAGGCAAGGAGATTTACCCGTCTCAGCCTGTTCCCTCTGTCCAGGCAAGGAGATTTCCCCGTCTCAGCCTGTTCCTGTCTCGAGGAACGAGACAGCCTAAGACGAAGCAGGTTGTCAGGCCCGAAACTATCACTCATTTTTGAACTTATTTCAACGTATATTTTAAACAGCTCAGTAATTTAAACAATCCAATAACTTAAATTGCTGGCCATAGTTAAGAGCCCCTTGAATTATTAAAGCCCTTAATGTTGCCGGCGGCGTAGGGGGGTGGGGCTGGTGCATGTTTTTTTCAAATACACTTTTTGGAATTGTCAGCCCAGCAATCCCAGATGAGTGATTGACGTCGCCAAGCCTCCTCCAACCTGCACAGCTTTGCCGGTGTGTGTGTGTGGGGGGGGGAGTTGAGAAATGTCCGGCACATTTTCCAGTCTAGCCTGGAACTTCTCCCTCACCTGTTGTGTGTTTTCAGGGGAGTGGGCTAAATGGTTGAGTCTGGACTGGTATAAAAATACTGAGCTCCAGCATGGAACTTCATAGGGTCCTGGTGTAAGTTCCCTCAGACTCCAGGCCACCGGGTTGCTTGTCGATCTGCCTCTGCTCAGTGGGGTGTTCCTGCATCTGCATTTAAGAAGAGCACTGCTGGATCGGACCAGTGGTCGATCTAGTCCAGCATCCAGTCTCACACACCGGCCAACCAGTTCCTCTGGAGGGCCAACAACAGGATGTAGAGGCTGAGGCCTTCCCCTGGGAAGAACACAAGAAGAGCCCTGCTGGATCAGACCAGGGAGGGTCCATCTAGTCCAGCCTCCCGTCTCACACAGGGGCCAGTCAGTTCCTCTGGAGGGCCAACAACAGGGCAGAAAGGCTGAGGACTTCCCCTGATGAGAACTTCAGAAGAGCCCTGCTGAATCAGACCAGTGAGGGTCCATCTAGTCCAGCATCCTGTCCCACACAGGGGCCAACCAGTTCCTCTGGAGGGCCATCAACAGGGCAGAGAGGCCGAGGCCTTCCCCTGATAAGAATATCATAAGAGCCCTGATGGATCAGACCAGTGAGGGTCCATGT
>NW_015167270.1:10186-12130 GCF_001447785.1 Gekko japonicus
AAGGAGAAGGAGAAAGAGAAGGAGGAGGAGGAGGAGGGGGAGGAGGAGGAGGAGGAGGAGAGTCCTATATAAGATGAAACAGAAGGCAAGCAATGGCCAAAGAGGCTCAGCATCTAACCAACAGACTCAGGTGGGTGGCCGTGTTGGTCTGAAGGAGCAGAATAACATTTGAGTCCACTGTTGGCACCTTGAAGGCCAACACGGTAGAGTCCACTGTTGGCACCTTGAAGGCCAACAAGGTACAATTCTGGGTCTAACTTTTCACGTGCACACACACTTCATCAGATACCAAGGGGAAGGGTGAGTGCACATGAAAGCTTATACCCACCATCAAACTTCGTTGGCCTTCAAGGTGCCTGGCTGGACTCACACTTCCATCTAACCCACGAGGGGGCTGGGACCAACTGCTAAGCATGCCCGAGTGAGAGACCCTCCCAGATCCTCTTGCGTGCACAGTATCCAAGAGGATCGTCGCTGAACAGCTCCTTGAAGGTCGCCAGCCAGAAGATGCCAAGGTCTCCCCGGAGGTGCCTTACCTCTCTGCCTCTGCCAGACATGGCACTTTCATGCAGAGGTCATTTTGGGGGGGATCGCGGGGGATCGCAGTTCCCCCGGATGTGGTACGGGGGGCGGGGCGCATGACGAAGCCCAGCCCCCTGCTTCCGGCCGCCCCGCTTCCTGCCCTCATTCAGCCAGGAGGAGGCAGGAGAAGAGGGAGGGTAAGTTGCTTCCTCCCTGCCTCTCCCCACCCCTGCCTGCCTGGGGCCAGTGGCATATGCTAATGAGTTATGCTAATGAGTTCCCCTAGCTCTTTTTCTACGAAACGACCCCTGCTTTCATGTAACAAGAGAGGAAGGGAGAAGGAAAGAGAAACGACACTTAATTGTTAGCAATCCATCGACGGAGGTCGGACCGCTTGAGCAGACGTCGCAAAGGTGAGCCAGGAAATCTTTCCCCAGGGGTTTGGGGACGCCTGAGTCTCGTTTTTCTCCAGGAATCATTGGGAGAAATGACAATGAACTCCAGACGCCCATTTGGGGTTTTTAAGGAAGTGTCGTCATTCGGTCTTTTAGAATCAGCGACGGGGTGCTGGAGATTCGTCCGCCAAGTTCTCTAACTGGCCGATCCGACTGAAAAAGGGGGGTGGGGCGGGGACGGAACCCAAACTGAACTGAATAAAGAACCTGAAGGTTAAGGCGATCTGAGGGTACAGGCCCAATAATTCCGTTAGCCAAGTCCAAAAACATTAAATATTGACTGACACACAAAAATAGACATGTCTTTATTGCAAAGTAAATTAAAACAGAGATCTTGGCCCTGAGGACAGCCTCAGTTAAGAATCAAATTGTCCTGTTACAACCCAAAATCACCATTATTGACCCTGACACATTTGTTGTATATTTTTGTATATTGCCATATGAAGGAGAGCCAGTTTGGTGCAGTGGTTAGGAGGGCAGACTCTAATCTGGGAGAACTGGGTTTGATTCCTCACTCCTCCACATGCAGCTGCTGGTGTGACCTTGGGTTAGTCACGAGTTCTCTCAGAGCTGTTCTGGAAGGAGTTGTCTCAGCCCCACCTCCCTCACTGGGTGCCTGTTGTGGGGAGGGGAAGGGAAAGGAGATTGTAAGCCGCTCTGAGACTCCTTCGGGTAGTGAAGGGTGGGGGATACATCTAATCTCTTCTTCTTCAGCCTAATTTACTTCACAGCTAGTTCTTCTGTCAATATTTAATGTTTTTGAACTTGACTAGCAGAACTATTGGGCCCATACCCACAGACCTTCTTAACCTTTAGGTTCTTAATTTTGTACACTCCGATATTCTTTATTCTGTTCTCAGTTTGGTGTCATGGTTAAGTGCACGGACTCTAATCTGGGAGAACCAGGTTTGATTTCTTCACTCCTCCACTTGCAGCTGCTGGATGACCTTGGACAAGCCCTAGTTCT
>NW_015167270.1:12543-13117 GCF_001447785.1 Gekko japonicus
AAAGAAGGACTTCCTTTTATCTGTTCTAACCCAACTGCTCAGCAATTTCATGGAGTGCCCACGAGTTCTTGTATGGTGAGAAAGGGAGAAAGGTACTTCTTCCTCAACCTAGAATTTAAACTGATCTCCACCCGACATAGATTTGTCCCCCTGGAGAACATGGCTGCTATGGAGGGCGGCTCTGTAGCAATACCCCCTGCTGAGGCCCCTCCCCTCTCCAGACCCCACCCTCCCAGGCTCCACCCCCCTAAATCTCCAGGCATTCTCTGACGTTGAATCAGAAACCCCACATCGGCACGATGTCATGCTCACTCACGGCATTCCAGGGACGTCCTCCTTTAAGCCAGAATAAAACCAACCAAGAAGCCAAGAGGCCAAGAAGCGACAGTTAGAACCGGATATGGAACAACTGATTGGTTCAGCATAGGAAAAGGAGTACAACAAGGATGTATATTGTCACCTTGCTTATTTAATATATATGCAGAGTACATCATGCGAAATGCTGGCCTGGATGAATCACAAGCGGGAATTAAGATTGCTGGGAAAAAGATCAACAACCTCAGATATGCAGACG
>NW_015167270.1:14381-14537 GCF_001447785.1 Gekko japonicus
TTGCATCCTTTGCAGAAAGCCAGGCGAGTGGGAGCCCTCCTCACCTCCCCGGGCAGGCCGTTCCATAAGGTGGAGGCCACAGCCGAGAAACCACAAGGAGGGGCAGTGATCGATGTTGCCCACTTGCAGTATGATAGAGGTCTCTCTAGGCTCTGT
>NW_015167270.1:14959-16711 GCF_001447785.1 Gekko japonicus
GCTGGACTAGATGGACCCTCACTGGCCTGATAGAGCAGGGCTTTTCTGATGTTCTTCTCAGGAGAAGGCCTTGGCCTCTGTGCCCTGCTTGTTGGACCTCCAGAGGAACTGGTTGGCCACTGTGTGGGACAGGATGCTGGACTACATGGACTCTCACTGGTCTGATCCAGCAGGGCTCTTCTGATGTTCTTCTCAGGGGAAGGCCTTGGCCTCTATCCCCTGTTGTTGGCCCTCCAGAGGAACAGGCTGGCCACTGTGTGGGACAGGATGCTGGACTAGATGGACCCTCACTGGTCTGGTCCAGCAGGGCTCTTCTGATGTTCTTCTCAGGGGAAGGCCTCGGCCTCTATGCCCTGTTGTTGGCCCTCCAGAGGAACAGGCTGGCCACTGTGTGGGACAGGATGCTGGACTAGATGGACCCTCACTGGTCTGGTCCAGCAGGGCTCTTCTGATGTTCTTACGAATCAGACCCTTGGTCCGTCTTGGCCAGTATCGTCTACTCAGACTGGCAGCCGCCCTCCAGAGTCTCCAGCAGAGGTCTTTCACATCACCCTACGGCTTGGCCCTTTCAACTGGAGATGCCCATGTGGGATTTAACCTGGGACCTTCTGCATGCAAAGCAGAGGTTCTTCCACAGAACCACGCTCCCCTCTCCCTCTGCACAGGCTGTCCCTTTGCTCTTTCCACGGTGGGGCGGCAGCGATGGCGGCCATGATGGGAAGAGATCTAATTCGGGCCACCAGCCATGCTCCTGAGAGACAGCGGCAGAGCTGACCTCAATAGCAAGCTCACCATTAGTCGTGTGCCGAGCAGGGCGATCGGAGAGCAGTGCCGGCTCGGGTTGGGGGGGGTGGAGTTGCATTGCAAGCATGATGCGATACACAGGAGAAGCACTGGGGGTAGCATTTAATGGTCACTGTGGGGGAAGCAAAGGTAAGGGCTTTTTGCTCCCCTTCCTTGAAGGGAACGTTATCTAAAAGGAGCATCTCTCTGAAATGCTGAAACGCGGGCAAGTAATGACACGAGAGCAGGAGCTGGGCATTAAAAATTCATGCCGAGGAAGATTAAAACTTTCCCCCCTCAGTCCTGTCATGGCACCAAGCAAATGTAAACAAATGAAGGCTTGGGGGGCGGGGTGGGGGAGGAAGAGACCCGCATTGCGGTCTTTGCCGTCGCGGGGACAATGCGAGTGCCCCTCGATGGAGCTGCGGGTCCCCGGTTGTGCCGGAAAGCGTACAGAAGGGCCCGCAAAGATGGGAGTCGTCGTCCTGCTCGTAGGCAAATCAAAGAAAGGGATGCCCTCTGTTCTCATTCGGGGTGGCACCTGGTGGGCAGTGTTCCCTCTAAGCTGAGTCAGTGTGAGCTAGCTCACAGTTTCTTAGCCTCTGGCTCACACATTTTTGTCTCAGCTCAGGAAGGAGGGCTCCAGAACAAATTAATTAATGCAGTAGCTGAATCGCTCGCTCACAACTTTAATGCCAGTAGCTCACAAAGTAGAATTTTTACTCACCAGACTCCGCAGCTTAGAGGGAACATTGCTGGTGGGAGTTCTTTGTTCGAAATCATCTAGTTGGGCTTTGGGGGGGGATGAACGGACGGCTGCTTCTGCCCGCGTGCTTGCCGATTAACCCCCATGAAGCTGCCTTATAAAGAATCAGACCCCTGGCTCCGTCAAGGCCAGTCTTGTCTACTCCGACTGGCAGAAGCTCTCCACGGTCTCAGGCAGAGGAACTCTCGGTCTGGGGCAAGTGA
>NW_015167271.1:0-1206 GCF_001447785.1 Gekko japonicus
TCATTTTGGTTGTCCTTTTCTGCACCTTTTGCAAAACTGTAATATGTTTTTTTGAGGTGCGGTGACCAGAACTGTATACAGCCTCCCAAATGAGGCCTCACCCTTCCAGAGTTCATCAGGATTTCTTTGGAGAATGGGGTGAAAAGGGGCTGGGAGTGGTTTCCCCAGTTCAGAGAGAAGGCAAGCAGTCTTGCCATAATTGATTTAGATCTGGGACGCCATATAGTCAAGCCTGATTGGACACGTGGCAGCATCACAAAGTCTGTTCCGACTGAGGACATTCCTTCCTGACCCTACTCTGATTGTACTTTATGGCATTGTCACATAGCCAACTCTGATATTCTGAGTCAGAGGTCGATTCGGGGGGACTGTGGGGGATCGCCGTTCCCCTGGGTGAGGTGTCTGTTGTGGGGTGAGGAGGAGAGGGGAAGGAGTTTTTAAACCGCTCTGAGACTCCAAGTGAAGGGCGGAGTATAAATCCAATCTCTTCTTCTTCATCATCATCGATTTCCTCGTGGTAGAAATGCAGCAAGCCTCCACTTCCCCGCTGTTCACATCACTCCAGTAGCTCCTTTGCACCCCCGTACGGTTCCCCCAGACAAGTGTCCCGCTCCCCCGCCCCGGTAGTTCCTTCAGGGGTGCCTCCCCTGCCTCGGATCAGCTTCCCCAGGCCCTGGGCCGGACAAGCTCCGAGTGGTAGAACAATTACGCTTTCTTTGTGCTCCTTGGCTGGACGGGACTACCTCTGGAAGAAGCCGCTGGTTTAAAAGAAAATGGAACCAGCTCTACAGAACGGAAAAGGCAATTTACTGGTGTATCTCTTTATGTACCCTGATTTGGTTGGTCCGGGCTCACCCTGTCTGGGAAGCTAAGCAGGGTCGGCCCTGGTTAGCACTTGGATGGGAGACCACCAAGGGAAGTCCAGGGTTGCTACGCAGAGGGCAGGCCATGGCAATCCACCTCCTCTCTGACCTGGATGGCCCAGGGTAGCCCGATCTCATCAGATCTCAAAAGTTAAGCTGGGTCAGCCCTGCTTTCTACTTGGACAGAGGAAAACCAAGGGAAGTCCAGGGTTGCCACGCAGAGGCAGGCAATGGCTAGCCCTATGTTGTCAGATCCTGGAAGCTAAGCAGGGCGGGCCCTCCTTAGCACTTGGATGGAAGACCACCAAGGAAGTTGCTGGGAAGCTAAGCAAGGTCGGCCCTG
>NW_015167271.1:1654-4439 GCF_001447785.1 Gekko japonicus
AAGCGATTAATTAATTGAAAGTATTATTATTATTATTATTATTATTATTATTATTATTATGGAAGTCCAGGGTTGCTATGCAGAGGCAGGCAATGGCAATCCACCTTCTCCCTCATCTGAGCATCCCAGGATAGCCCAATCTCCTCAGATCTCTAAAGTTAGCCAGGGTCGGCCCTGGTTAGTCCTTGGATGGCAGACCACTAAGGAAGTCCATGGATGCTACGCAGAGGCAGAGAATGGCTAGCCCTATGTTTTCAGATCATGGAAGCTAAGCAAGGTTGGCGGGGTTCTTGGATGGGAGACCACCACGGAGCTCCAGGGTTGCTACGCAGAGGCAGGCGACAGCAAATCACCTCTGAATGTCTCTTGCCTTGTTCTGGGTGGCCCAGACTAGCCCAACCTGATCAGATCTCAGAAACTAAGCAGGGTTGGCTCTGTTTAGGATGTGGATGGGAGACCACCAAGGATGTCCAGGGTTGCTGTGCAGAGGCAGGCAATGTCTAGCCCTATGTTGTCAGATCTTGGAAGCTAAGAAGGTTTGGCCCTGGTGAGTTCTTGGATGGGAGACCACCAAAAAAGTCCAGGGTCACTACCCCGAGGCAGGCAATGGCAAGCCACAGTTGTTCATCTCTCGCCTTGAAAACCCAACGTGGGTCCCCAGATGTCAAACCCAACGTGGGTCCCCAGATGTCAAACCCAACGCGGGTCCCCAGATGTCAAACCCAACGCGGGTCCCCAGATGTCAAACCCAACGTGGGTCCCCAGATGTCAAACCCAACGTGGGTCCCCAGATGTCAGCTGCGACCTGATGGCACTTCACACACACAAATATCTCTCTCTGCGTGAAACTTCATCCTCTTTAACATTTTCATAAGCGAAAATTCAGCTCATCTCCGTTCATTTCCCCCCTTCGCAAAGATCATGAAGCCTACCAATCGCGAGTGCCGCATGATTGGCTGAGAGGATTTCATCAAAGGCCCGCCGAGAGCTAATTAGCATCCAAAGAGAAGGAACCGATGACCTGCTCAATAAAAGCAAGCCGGAGAATCTCATCTGCCAATTCCCTTAACGATATGCAAAGTAACTCAATTACACAACCGGTTGTTCGGCGTGGCAGGAGCAGTCCCATGCCAAATAAATAAATGCGTACCGCAGCCGGGAGGTGAGAAACCTGCGTTGCTCCTGCCAGCCGATCAGATGTACGGAGCCTCCCTAATAGAGAACACTGGAGGAACACTTTGGCCCGCCCCATTCGAGGTCTTTTCCTTATGAAAGCGAAACATCGTGTTTGAAAAAGAAAGGTCTTTATGTAACTTCACTCGCGTCGTGTTGATAAAACAGAGGGCTAAGCCCACCCGGAAACATTTTGTCTTCTGGGCCGACGGTAACTATGCAGGTTGGCTGAGCTGAAATTCGGATTAACATGGGGACGGCATGATCTGTCCCGCTCATTTGGAGGTGGGGGGGGCATGCCCATTTGCCTAGGCTGCCCATCTAGAACAGTGTTTCCCAGGGGTCATTTTGTAGAAAAAGAGCTGCAGGAGCTCATTAGCATAACTCATTAGCATATCTTATTTGCATATGCCACACCCCCTGACATCACTGGAAGTGTATCAGAAGGCAACTGCTCAGGCTCCACTGGGCTGTTTTGGATTGCTAGCTGTTGGGGGGGGGGGACATGTAGATCGGTCTTCGCAGAGGAGGGAGAGCTTGTACCTGAATAAAGTTTGGTCTTAAAGGTGCCACTGGACTGTTTTGGATTGCTAGCTATTGGGGGGGGGGAGACGTGTAGATCGGTCCTTGCAGAGGAGGGAGAGCTTGTACCTGAATAAAACTTGGTCTTAAAGGTGCCACTGGACTGTTTTGGGCCAGGGGGTTGGGGTGGGGGGCTCTGCAGCTTACCTGGCTGCTTCTTGCTCTGACTGAGGGCTGCTGGGAGCAGGGGGTGGGGCTTGTTGCATGTGCCCGCCCCCTGGGCTCTTTACTGCCGGAGCTCCGCTCCTGTGCGCTCCTGCAGGAAATGATGTTTCCTGTGTCCCAAACCTATGGGTTGGGGCCAGTGTTCCCTCTAAGCTGAGTTAATGTGAGCTAGCTCACACTGTTTTAGCCTCCGGCTCACACATTTTTGTCCCAGCTCGGGAAGGAGGGCTCCAGAGCAAACTAATTGATGCAGCAGCCCAATCGCTCGCTCACAACTTTAATGCCAGCAGCTCACAAGGTAGAATTTTTGCTCACAAGACTCCATAGCTTAGCGGGAGCATTGACTCAGGACCCCAAAGTGGGTTTCAAAGCTTCTGGAAGTCGGTCACGGGCCAGCCCTCCATAACGGCCACTCCTGCCCTTTCTCCTGCTCTCATTTGTATTTTGGAAACCAAGAGCTGACCCTGGAAGGAGTATTTTCTGTGTCATACATTATTTGGTGTTTTTTCTTCACAGGAAGAAGGAGAGGAAGGAGGAGGAAACTGGATGTATATCCTCACCCTTCACTCGGAGTCTCAAAGAGGCTTACAATCTCCTGTCCCTTTCCCTCCCTGCAACAGACACCCTGTGAGGTAGGCAGGGCTGAGAGAGTGCTTTCAAGGACTACCCTTGAGAGAACAGCTCTGAGAGAACTTGTGACTGACTCAAGGTCACACCAGCGGCTGCAAGTGGAGGAGTGGGGAATCAAACCGGGTTCTCCCAGATTAGAGCCCGCGCTCCTAACCACTGCACCAAACTGTACATGTTGATCAAGGAAAAGCTGCCCTGATGGTTACTAGAGTGAGCTTCTATTATTATTATTATT
>NW_015167271.1:4463-4893 GCF_001447785.1 Gekko japonicus
GGGTTCTCCCAGATTAGAGCCCGCGCCCCTAACCACTGCACCAAACTGTACATGTTGATCAAGGAAAAGCTGTCCTGATGGTTACTGGAGTGAGTTGTTGTTGTTGTTGTTGTTGTTGTTGTTGTTGTTATTATTATTATTATTATTATTATTATTATTCCAATTTATGTATTGCCTCACCCCTGTAAAAACAAGGCTCTGGACGATTTACATCAACAATTTATTTTATTTATTTTATTTTTGGATTATAAAACAATAGATAAAATTATACAGTGATCCAAATATACAGTGTCCTGCCAGCGGACCTCCCACCGTCCTCCGGCGCCGCCAGCCACCCCAACAGCACACAGTGGGCCCCCCAAGGCCCTTCTGTGGCCAAACCGACACTGCCCAACAGCCACCCCCCCCGCGGGCCAACCACCCCCCCCCC
>NW_015167271.1:5032-13831 GCF_001447785.1 Gekko japonicus
AGAGAAACTGGGACTGGCCCAAGGTCACCCAGCAGGTCTCACTTCTCTCAAAGTGGCGTACAATCACCTTCCCCTCCCCACAACAGGCACCTTGTGCGGCAGGTGGGGCTGAGAGAGTTCGAAGAGCACTGTGACTGGCCGAAGGTCACCCAGCAGGCCTCATGTGGAGGAGTGGGGAATCCAACCCAATTCTCCAGATTAAAGTTTGCCTTTCTTCATCACTTCAGCATGGTCGTGTATAAATGTGATGTAGTGTAGAGCAGGCATGGAGTCGTGGTCAATAGCAGCAAACCCTTATCTGAAGAGCCAGGTTCGATTCCCCACTCCTCCATATAAAGCCTGCTGGGTGACCTTGGGCCAGTCACAGTTGTTCTAGCTGATGTTTGCTTTGTGCAGTGGTTTTTAGAATATAATTACTTAGCTTTGCTATTATTTTCTTAGTATTTAGATAAGGTGCAGCATGGGGTTTAAGCTCTGGCATAAGATGAAAAAGAATCATCGTGCTTACTTCACGTGAGACCAAAGTGTCCTCCTCTCATAAAGGAAGACTATTACTGTTAAGTTGCTCGCTTAACAAAGAAAGTCAGAGAGTGATTCAGCAAGAACGCAACTTTATTCTTCAACTCGAACGCAACTCCAACACGGATCAACATCTGATAGCCAGAACAGCCTTTACATTGCAGCTGTCCTGCTTTTAAACATTCCCGGCTAATATAGCCACACCCACTGTACAAATACCAACCAATAAGGTTGCCGAGATAAGGTCCAATCATATTAGTTCCCGCTCAGGGAGCTTGCTTGAAGTGATTGGCTTGTTACTTCCTGAGCTAGCAATACTATTGGATGGATTTGGGTCCTAGCCCAGGACGAAGCTTAACATTACAGTTCAGTTAGATGTTTCACAACATGTCATGCATTCAAGGCAGCTTTGAATACACTACAATTACATTGCAGCTTCTCATTAGCCACCTTTCCCACTTGCTTCAGCTGCACTGCTACTGCCTAACAGGGTTTTGGGGATGAAAGTTACAGTTTTGCTGCCCAAAGTCCGTCTGTGAGTGGACAGGCCAGCCAGCTGCTTCTGTCGGGACCCGGCAACAGCTTGTTAACGATAGCCAACACAGGCACGCAGAGGCTTCTGAAAACCCCAGAGCTTGTTCTCAGACTCTGGCGTGAACCAGCTCTTGGCCCTCAGCGATGCTACCGCTGATCTCGTATGTGTGCCAGCTCTTTGACCATTCACAGATTTAATTTCATTCCGTCGCTTCCTCAAAAGGGGAGAGGAGAGACGGCCGAGCAGAACGCCACTGCTAACACCACCCTTAAGGGAATCCGTCTGCCGACTTCGAGCAGCCGCTGGCTGGTTCCACGACCGCCCTGCACATGAATATGGAAGGCAGCAGGGCAGAGCTGGGAGCTATCAGCCATGTCTGGGGCTTGAGCCTCTCATGCATATGAAGGAGGTGTGGGTTTTTTGCCCGACAGCAGGCCAAGTAGCAGGTTGCAGTCAAGATACAGTTCAAAGGGGGGATTACACTTGGGCAGATACAAACTGCCAAAGCGCACCCGTCTGGTTTGTGAAATTTTTAAAAACAGGAATGAAAGGCATACGTTCCATCGAGGGAACAGACGCATCGCTTTGCTGCCCTCTGGCTCGAATGATTGAACCAAGGAAGGAACGGTTGTAAGAGTTACCTGTAATTTCTCCAGCAACACTTGATTTCCACTGTGGGGTGCATCAAAGAGCTCCCTAAACTCACCCGCCTCGCTTCATGTGATCCAGCATGGCACAGTGGTTAGAGTGTCATGTTAGAATCCTGGGAGACCCAGGTTTGAATCCCAACCTCTACCATGGAAGCTTCCTGGGTGACCTTGGGCCTGTTATGGCCTGGCCTACCTCACAAGGGTATTTCCAGTGTGGTGTAGTGGTTAAGAGTGGCGGACTCTAATCTGGAGAGCTGGGTTTGATTCCCCAATCCTCCACATGCAGCTGCTGGGTGACCTTGGGTCAATCAAAAGTTCTATCAAGAGCTGTTCTCTCAAGAGCAGTCTTCGAAAGAGCTCTCTCAGCCCCACCTCCCTCACAGGGTGTCTGTTGTGGGGAGGGGGGGGGAACTGAGACTGTAAACCGCTCTGAGACTCCGAGTGTAAATCCAATCTCCTACTCCTCCTGAGACGGGGAGAACAATTTTCTAAGCAGGTTGGAGTCCCAACAGGGGAGAAAACCATGTACATCAAAGGACGCCCCATGGCAGCATGGTCTCTTAACTAATGCATGTAGCAGCATTAAGGGCCATAGAGGTTCAGCCAGGTGTTCTGGGGAGGGGAAAGGAGGCCATTTTAAGCCACTTTGAGACACATGAGGCCTGCAGGGTGACCTTGGGCCAGCCAGTCCCAATTTCTCTCAGGACTCTCTCAGCCCCACCTGTCTCACGTGCCCGTTGTGGGAAGAGGAAGGGAAGGAGATTATAAGCCAGTCTTTGACACATGAGGCCTGCTAAGTGACCTTGGGCCAGTCCCAGTTCTCTCAGGACTCTCTCAGCCCCACCTGTCTCACGTGCCCGTTGTGGGAAGAGGAAGGGAAGGAGATTATAAGCCAGTCTTTGACACATGAGGCCTGCTAAGTGACCTTGGGCCAGTCCCAGTTCTCTCAGGACTCAGCCCCACCTGCCCCCCAAGGTGCCTGTTGTGGGGAGCGGAAAGGAGGCTATTGTAAACCACTTTGAGACACATGAGGCCTGCCGGGTGACCTTGGGCCAGTCCCAGTTTCTCTCAGAACTCTCTCAGCCCCACCCGCCTCAGAAGGGGCCTGTTGTGGGCAGAGGAAGGGAAGGTGATTGAAAGCCACCTTGAGACACATGAGGCCTGCTGGGTGACCCTGGGCCTGTCACCGTTCTCTCAGAACTCTCTCAGGCCCACCTGCCTCACAGGGTGCCTGCTGTGGGGAGAGGGAAGAAAGGCCCTGCCTTTCCTCGTGCCGTGCTGATGGCCCCCGTGTTATGGCCACTGTGTAACACAGGGTGTTGGACTGGATGGGCCACTGGCCTGATCCAACATGGCTTCTCTTATGTACTTATGGTGATCATAAGCCACTTTGAGATTCCTTAAGGTAGAGAAAGGTAAAGTAAAAGTAAATGTTCCCTTGCTCGAAAGCCAGTCGAATGCGACTCTAGGGTTACGGTGCTCATCTCCGTTTCAAAGCCGAAGAGCCAGCGCTGTCCGAAGACGTTTCCGTGGTCATGTGGCCGGCATGACTAGACACCAAGGCGCACGGAACGCTGTTCCCTTCCCACCAAAGTGGTCCCTATTTATCTACTTGCAATTTCTTGCTTTCGAACTGCTAGGTTGGCAGGAGCTGGAACGAGAGACAGGAGCTTACTCCGTCATGCGGCACCCGGGTCTCGAACTGCTGAACTACCGACCTTCCACAGCCTGCAGTTCAGCATCTTCACCACTTGAGCCACCGCAGCCACCAAGGTAGAGAAAAGCGGGGTATAAAAACCTACTCTTCTTCTTCTTCTAGTAAGAATCCCTAACCGACTAGGGTTGCCAAGTCCTTACTGTATGTAGAGCGGGGGACTCCAGCGCTGCTCCAGGAGTCCGTGCGCGCACGCAAAGCACACGCGTACCGCAATTACGTCACCCGGAAGTGACGCAACCACGTCGGGCACGCCGGGGGCGGGGCCCCAATCATCCGAGGGGAAACCATAGAGTTTTCCCTCGGATGACCGCAGCCCTGCCCCCAACGCGCCCGACGCGACTGCGTGGGGGTACTTGGCAAGCCTACTCCCGACAAAGAGTAGCTTTTCAGGTGGTAGAAAGACAGATGATAGAAAACGGGGCCTAAAGAGACCCTGTGCACATATGAGAGCTCTGCGCGCCATGCTTAGAATTTTGGCTTGAAGAAGTTGTTTAGTATGCTTGGCATTTTTTAAGCTTTGTTTCACTCATAAAAGCCTGGGGCGATCTATGTCACTAGAAAGCATTGTTTGGGGAAGGAAGGCATCCTAACAAACTTCAATTAAAATGAGCACCAGATGAAGTCCTCTGGCTCAAGCTCTCAATTACCAATGGCACAATGGAAAAGCAGAAATAAATACGATGCCTCCAATTAATTAGGGCTTCGTTTCCAAGCTTCTAGGTGCAACCTCGACTAGGCCAATGGAAATTTCTAGAAAGGCCTGGATTGCCGGGGGGGGGGGACATAGATACGTTTGTTCCGACGATCCATGCATTTCGAACTGGACCACTGAGAATATCAGCTGCCTCCCCCACAAGATCTGGTAAAGGTTTCCCTCGCTTGAAAGCCAGTCGAATCTGACTCTAGGGATGTGGCGCTCTGCGCTGACTCCAAGCCGAAGAGCAAAGCACTGTCCAAAGACGTTTCCATGATCATTTGGCCGGCATGGCTAGACACTGAGGCGCACAGAACGCTGTTCCCTTCCCACCAAAGTGGTACCTATTTATCTTCTTGCAATTTCTTGCTTTCGAACTGCTAGGTTGGCAGGAGCTGGGGACAGAGACGGGAGCTCACTCCGTCATGCGGCACTCGGGTCTCGAACTGCTGAACTACTGACCTTCCGGTCTGCAGTTCAGCGTCTTAACCACTTGAGTCCCTAAATCTGCTTTTATAGGAGTTTACTGGTAACTGGAGTTATCACTCTACTTAATGTTTTGGATTTGATAATTTCTGTGTCATTTTAATGAAACCTGTGTCATTTTAAGTTACCAAATACAGAAGCTGGTCAGTGAACATTTGGTAACTGCATGTAGTTACCAAATACAGAAGCTGGTCAGTGAAATCGAAGGCATTATTCCAAAAATTCCCCAAAGATTTAATACCTTCTGGGGCTGAAGAGTATCAAGCATATGTCTCAAGGGCGGGGGAAGGGGGGCTTCTGACCTGGCATTCGACCAATCTAAGCTTGAGTCAGATGGCACCAAGGTTTGTTTGATTCTTTCTCATCTGAAGGAGCAGAGCTCCATCAGTGGCTCTTAGCCACAAGGTAGAGATGGAACACTCCATCTGGGGCAAGTGATGCTCTATCCTTGGTGCTTGGTTCTGTCTGGGGCAGTGATGCTCTGTCTTCTTGGTGCTTGGGGGGGCACAGTGGGAGGACTTCTGGAGTTCTGGCCCCTCTGGTGGGACCTCCTGATGGCCCCTGGGTTTTGGCCACTGTGTGACACAGAGCGTTGGACTGGATGGGCCATTGTCCTGATCCAACATGGCTTCTCTTACGTTCCTCTGTCTGGGGCAGTGATGCTCTGTCTTCTTGGTGCTTGGGGGGGGGGCACAGTGGGAGGGCTTCTGGAGTTCTGGCCCCGCTGGTGGACCTTGTGATGGCACCTGGGTTTTGGCCACTGTGTGACACAGAGTGTTGGACTGGATGGGCCATTGTCCTGATCCAACATGGCTTCTCTTACGTTCTTCTGTCTGGAGCAGTGATGCTCTGTATTCTTGGTGCTTGGGAGGCCACAGTGGGAGGACTTCTGGAGTTCTGGCCCCGCTGGCGGACCTCCTGGTGGCTCACACTCACTCAGCTTATAGGGAACACTGTTCGGGACCCCTGCTTCAGTTGCTGTAGAACGCTGAAGCCAGGATGTTGACCGGAGCGGGTTGTAGGGATCGTATCGCTAGCCTCGTCTCTTGTCCCATCTACACTGGCTTCCAGTTTGTTTCAAGGAAGAATTCAAGGGGTGGGTATTGACCTTTAAAGCCTTACACAACTTGGGACCAGGATATCTGAAAGACCACCTACTACCGTATGACCCTACCTGATCACTACATTCCTCTTCCGAGACTGTTTCAGGTGCCCCTAACACTACCTTCTGAGATTAAGCGGCTGGCAACCAGGAGAGGCCTCCTCCGTCGTGGCACCACAACTCTACCTCTCCCCCCAGTGTCTCATCTATCCCCTTCCGCTGCCATCTCCTGCCAACAGGTGAAGACGTCATCACTTCCTTTGGCACGGCCTCCGTGATCCCTTCCTGCTTGCCAGTTTGGTGTAGTGGTTAAGTGTGCGAACTCTAATCTGGGAGAACCGGGTTTGATTCCCCACTCCTCCACTTGCACCTGCTGATGTGACCTCGGGTCAGTCACAAGCTCTGGCACAGCTGTCCTTGAAAAAGAGCAGTTTGTGTCAGAGTTCTCTCAGCCCCACCCACCTCACAGGGTGTCTATTGTGGGGAGGGGAAGGGAGAGGAGTTTGTAAGCCGCTCTAAGACTCCAAGTGAAGGATGGGGTACAAATCCAATCTCTTCTTCTTCTTCTTCTTCTTATGCGTGTCGTGCTGTCTCGCGTACGTCTCTTAAACTGTGTTTTCATGGTTTGAACAATGTGTTTCTGTTTGGTTTGAATGGTTTTTAAGATGTACTTTTGATGATGTTTTTAATCTGGTAATCTCTCGGTGGCCCTGACGGGGGCGGAAAGGCCAGGTATGAATAAATAAAAGGGACGGACCTCAGCTTGAGAACAGATCCAGTCTCTTGCAAAGCATTATGGGCCCTTCATTCTCACACAAACCTTGTGGCGTTTGCCAACTGATTCGGCCATTCTGTCAAACAATCCCATTCTACTATGAGCAGTTTACTCAGCAGCGAAGAATCAGCTTTGCTTGCAGAACAGCTTAAATTCAACTCCTGGCTTTTCTAGGCAAGCAATCTCAGGTAGCAAGCTTATAGAAGAGAAGAAGAAGAGACTGGATTTATACCTGCGGTGGCTCAAGTGCTTAAGACGCTGAACTGCAGGCTGTGGAAGGTCAGTAGTTCAGCAGTTCGAGACCCGGGTGCCGCATGATGGAGTGAGCTCCCATCTCTAGTTCCAGCTCCTGCCAACCTAGCAGTTCGAAAGCAAGAAATTGCAAGTAGATAAATAGGTACCACTTCGGTGGGAAGGGAACAGCGTTCCATGCGCCTTGGTGTTTAGTCATGCCGGCCACATGACCACGGAAACGTCTTCAGACAGCGCTGGCCCTTCGGCTTTGAAACGGAGATGAGCACCGCAACCCTAGAGTCGGATTCGACTGGCTTTCGAGCAAGGGAACCTTTACCTTTTCACTACCTTAAGGAGTCTCAGAGCGGCTTCCAATCTCCTTTCCCTTCCCCTCCCCACAACAGACACCCTGTCAAGTAGGTGGGGCTGAGAGAGGTCTCTTGAGAACTGCCCTTGAGAGAACAGCTCTGAAAGAACTTACAAGTGACCCCCCAGGTCACACCAGCAGCTGCACGTGGAGGAGTGGGGAATCAAAACCGGCTGTCCCAGATTAGAGTCCGCACTCTTAACCGTTACACCAAACTACCTTACAGGGAAGACCATTCTCTGCCTGTGACATTAAGCGAGGTGGGCAAGAGTCAACAGAAGTTCAAATGTGAAAAAACCTCTCTCTTCAGCAGAAGGATCCATAATATTCCTGGTAACACTGAGGAAGGGAGGAGGAGGAAGAGATTGGATTTTGACCTCGCCCTTCACTCTGAGTGGCATCTCCTCTCCCTTCCCTGCCCCACAACAGACACCCTGTGAGGCAGGTGGGGTTGAGAGAGCTCCTTCGAGGACTGCTCTTGAGAGAACAGCTCTGAGAGAACTTGTGACTTGCCCCAAGGTCACCCATCTGGCTTCATGTGGAGGAGTGGGGAATCAAACCTGGTTCTCCCAGATTAGAGTCCACGCACTTAACCACTACACCAAACTGGCTCTCAGGCACAAGAACCGGCACATTTTCAACGCAATGGTTTTGAGGCATATGGGATCAGGTGGGTAGCCAGGTTGGTCTGCAGCGGCAGAGCAAAATTCAAGTCCAACAATATCTCCAGGATAGAAAGACCAACAAGATCCCCAGGATAGAAAGCTTTCAAGAGTCAGAGCTTTTGTTGTTGGATCCCAGTAGACAAAGGGACCTCTGACTCTTGAAAGCCTATGCTCTGGATATCACGATGGTCTTCGTGATCCTGTTTTTTGAGGATCATGAAACTGCGGAGGAAATCAGGCAAAGCTGCGGGTCAAATGCAGCCCCGCAGCTTCGGGTGTGAAATTGACTAATAGTGTCGGGGCAAATGGCGGCGCAACCGTGAGGCAGCTCTGGTGCGAAATCAGCCTCTGTTTCGAATTCTGGAGGCCTCCCTTCCAAAAGGATGTGGGCAGGACGGAGCGGGTGCAGAGAAGAGCGACGAGGATGATCGGGGGCCTGGAGACCACACCCTAGGAGGAAAGGCGGAGGGACTGTGGAATGGTCAGTCTGGAGGAGAGGAGGCTGAGGGGGGTACTTGAAGGGCTGTCATGTAGAGCTGAGCTGCAGACCGGAAGGCTGGTAGTTCGGCAGTTCGAGACCCGAGTGCCACGTGACAGAGTGAGCTCCCGTCTCTGGTCCCAGCTCCTGCCAACCTAGCAGTTCGAAAGCAAGACACTGCAAGCAGATGCTTTGGTGGGAAAGTAACAGCATTCTGTGCGCCTCGGCATTTAGTCATGCCGGCCACGTGACCACAGAAACGTCTTCAGACAGCGCTGGCTCTTCGGCTTGGAAACAGAGATGAGCACCACCCCCCTAGAGTCGGATTCGACTGGCTTTCGAGCAAGGGGGACATGTAGAGGAGGGCAGGGAGCTGTTCCTGCTGGCAGCAGAGGAGAGGACTCGCAATAATGGGTTCAAGTTATGGGCGGAAAGGTACGGGTTGGAAGTTAGGAAATTTTTTCTACAGTAAGAGAGTTCAGCAGTGGGTTGGGCTGCCGAGGGAGGTGGTGAGTTCCCCCCCTCCCTGGCAGTCTTTAAGCAGCAGCGGGACGGACGCTCGAGGCTGGTCTTTGAT
>NW_015167271.1:14001-15246 GCF_001447785.1 Gekko japonicus
TATGAGGTCTGGGGGCTTTTCGCCCCCCCCCCCCCCGCAACTTATTTTCTATTTTAGTGTTTTCAACCCTGCAGCACCCCAGTGTGGCAAAATGGGGAAATGCACTACAACATCCCCAGATGCCTTTGCCCAGAATTGTGCACTCTGAATTTGTCTCAGGACTGATCAGGGAACAGAAGAACAAAGGGAGAGCCCTGCTGGATCAGACCAATCGTCTAGTCCAGCCTCCTATCCCACACAGTGGGCCAACCAGTTCCTCTGGAGGGCCGACAATAGGGTAGAGAGGCCGAGGCCTTCCACTGAGAAGAACACCAGAAGAGCCCTGCTGGATCAGACCAAGGAGGGTCCATCTAGTCCAGCCTCCTGTCTCACACAGGGGCCGACCAGTTCCTCTGGAGGGTCAGCAACAGGGCAGAGAGGCCGAGGCCTTCCCCTGAGAAGACCACCAGAAGAGCCCTGCTGGATCAGACCAAGGAGGGTCCATCTAGACCAGCATCCAGTCTCACACAGGGGCCAGCCAGTTCCTCTGGAGGGCCAGCAACAGGGCAGAGAGGCTGAGGCCTTCCCCTGGTAAGAACATCAGAAGAGCCCTGCTGGATCAGACCAGTGGTCCATCTAGTCCAGCATCCAGTCTCACACGGTGGCCAACCAGTTCCTCTGGAGGGCCAAAAATACGGCATTGAGGCCAAGGCCTTCCCCTGATGTTGCCTCCTGGCTCTGGGATTCAGAGACTCAGTGCCTCTGTATGTAGAGGTTCCCCTCGGTTGCCAGGGCTAGTAGCCATTGACAGATTCATGGAGGATAAAGTCTATCTAATCCCCTTTCAAAGCTGACCATTCCTCTGGCAGCGAATGCCACATTTTAATCACTGTCTGTGCAGGGGTCATTTCCTGCAGGAGCGCACAGGAGCGGAGCTCCAGCAGTGAAGAGCCCAGGGGGCGGGCACATGCAACAAGCCCCACCCCCTGCTCCCAGCAGCCCTCAGTCAGAGCAAGAAGGAGCCAGGTAAGTTGCAGAGCTCCCCCGCCCCCCCAGTCCAAAACAGTCCAGTGGCACCTTTAGGTTTTATTCAGGTACAAGCTCTCCCTCCTCTATGAGGGCAGATCTGCACATTCCTCCCCCCTCAATAACTAGCAATCCAAAACAGTCCAGTGGAGCCTGAGCGGTGGGTGTTGCCTTCTGACACACTTCCGGTGATGTCAGGGGGTGTGGCATATGCAAATAAGTTGTGCTAATGAGTTATGC
>NW_015167271.1:15284-16535 GCF_001447785.1 Gekko japonicus
GTGATGTCAGGGGGTGTGGCATATGCAAACAAGTTATGCTAATAAGTTATGCTAATGAGCTCCTGCGCCTCTTTTTCTACGGAATGACCCGTCTCTGTGTAAAGTGGAGAGAGAGGAGACTTACCCTTTCTACTTCCACTCGGTTTCCCCAGTTCAAAACAAGCCCTCCTGTTAACTTTTCTCCTTTAAAATGCTAATGGATGAAGGGAAAAGCAGGGGTGGCTGACCTTCAGTCATACAGTGAAGATCCTGGCACTGTGGAGGCAGCTGTTGTCAAACCAGCGTTTTCTAAAGACTGCGCTGCCAATCAAATCTCCACTAGTCAATCAGAAGCCTTACTGGGCAAAACGCCACACACCCCTTTCTAAAATCACTGGGCCGGCATCGGGAAAGGCGTCCACTAGAACCACAGCACCCATGGGCCCCACTACACCAGGGAGACCTGGATTTGAATCGTAGTTCAACCAAGAATTTGACAGATGAGAATCCGGGCAGGGGACTCTGCCTCCGTTTCAGTTTCTTATCTGCCAAGTGGGCAGTGAACGGTTCCACTTTCACAAGGCTCAGGGGGATGGATGGGCTTAGAGAGGGGCAGGTTATTCTTTCGGGGTTCTCTTACAGCATATCAACAGCCCACAAGTAGAAAGGATCACACCAATTATCCAATACGGCTAGGGTGCCAAGCAGTGCTCCCTCTAAGCTGTGGAGTCTTGTGAGCAAAAATCCTACTTTGTGAGCTACTGGCATTGAAGTGGTGAGCCAGCGATTGGGGCTCTGGAGCCCCATCCTTCCTGAGCTGAGACAAAAATGTGTGAGCCAGAGGCTAAAAAACTGTGAGCCGGCTCACACTAACTGAGCTTAGAGGGAACACTGAAGCCTTAAGCCAGGCGACGAAAGCAAGTCAACGCACGGCATTCTCATTCACTTTTAATTGCAGATACTGGAGACAGGAGTTAAAATTAGGCAGCCATTGTGGGGGCGGGGAAATAACCAAAACATGTCCCTGGGCACGCATACGATGCGGTTTTGAAGAATACACATGAGAAGTTTCGTATTAACATGAACGGTAAAAAGTGGACTTCTTGGTAAGCTCTCTCTGCCAGACGTGAGCTTCATTCATCGATGGTCTCCTTTTTGCCAGTCTCTTGCCCCTCAAAGAGCGGGTACTTCGCCTCCACGTCGGCCCAGGTCATGTGGCCATTGGCAAGGTCCCGGACTATGGTCGGAAGCTCGGAGATCTAGAGAGAAGGA
>NW_015167272.1:0-1547 GCF_001447785.1 Gekko japonicus
TCCCTGTCCGTAGAGATGACTGGGTGCCAACGCGGGGAGTCTCAAGCCCGCCCGCCCAATCCAAAGGGCTGCTCTGTTGCAACGCAGACCAAATTGGAACGTTACAACAGACCGAAAGTTTCAACGTTGCATTTTTTGATGTGGTCAGCGAATTTCAGACCCGAGGATGCTTCCAAGCTGGAGAAAAATGTCCAGGGCAAGGTTCGCTGGGCTTCTGATAGATGAGGACGGAACATTGGAGGTGTGTGGTTCAGCATTGCAGGGAATTGCTGACACCCTTCACAGGCTCCTAGACCACGATGCTCTCCGACTCACCTTCACATGCAGAAGAATGTATACAAGATGCTGGATTTGAACGCACAACGCTGGCACCTGACTCAGGGACCTGGGCTTCCAGAGTGATGGGCTGCCGTTATTTTGTACCCTTAGTCCACCTCTCCTGGGTGGGGGAGTTTATTTTCAGAATGAATTAGAGTAATAATAATGAATAATTATCATATGGTATGTTGCGAGAGTTGGGCTATAAGGAAGGCCGAGCACCGAAGAATAGATTCTTTTGAATTATGGTGCTGGAGAGAGTCCCCTGGACTGCAAGGAGATCCAGTCAGTCAACCCAAAAAGAAATCAACCCTGCCTGTTCCCTGGGAGGCCAGATACTGAAGCTGAAGCTCAAATACTTTGGCCACCCAAGAAGAAGAAGAAGAGATTGGATTTATTCCCCGCCCTTCGCTTGGAGTCTCAGAGCAGCTTACAAACTCCTTTCCCTTCCCCTCCCCACAACAGACACCCTGTGAGATGGGTGGGGCTGAGAGAACTCTGACACAAACTGCTCTTTTTCAAGGACAGCTGTGCCAGAGCTTGTGACTGACCCAAGGTCACATCAGCAGCTGCAAGCGGAGGAGTGGGGAATCAAACCCGGTTCTCCCAGATTAGAGTCCGCACACTTAACCACTGCACCAAACTGGTGAGAAGGGAGCACTCAGTGGAGAAGACCACGATGCTGGGAAAGACTGAAGGTCAAAGAAGAAGGGGACAACAAAGGATGAGATGGTTAGACAGTGTCATAGATGCAACGAACATGAAATTAATCAAATGCCGGAGCATGACGGAAGACAGGATGGTCTGGTGTGATGTGGTCCACGGGGTTGTGAAGAGTCGGACTCAACTGTGCGACTGAACAACAACAAACTGTGTGTAGAATAGCTAGGACATCCTAAGATTATCTGGCAGCCAGAAGTTCTAGCTCTTTTAGCGTTATCCACCACTAGGTGGCGAGGTAGCCTTGTGTGTTTTTAAGGCAAGAGATGTTTCAGAGTTGGTTTGCCATTGCCTGTCTCTGCGTCACACCTGGTATTCCTTGGAGGTCGCCAGGGGTCATTTCGTAGAAAAAGAGGTGCAGGAGCTCATTAGCATAACTCATTAGCATAACTTATTTGCATATGCCACACCCCTGACATCACCGGAAGTGTGTCAGAAGGCAACGCCCACCACTCAGGCTCCACTGGACTGTTTTGGATTGCTAGGTATTGGGGGGGGGGGGACATGCA
>NW_015167272.1:1572-3015 GCF_001447785.1 Gekko japonicus
ACAGGGCCATTGTGATAATACCATGGGAAGGAATAATCATTATTACTGTATGGCCTCGTGTGCAGTATAGCCAGGAGATCCTAAGATTGTCTGGAATCCAGAAGTTCTAGCTCTTTAGTGTTATATGCACCACTAGGTGGCGGGCTAGACTTGTTTTTGAGGCAAGAGATGTTCCCGAGGTGGTTTGTCATTGCCTGCCTCTGCGTCATGACCCTGGTATTCCTTGGAGGTTGCCCGTCCAAATACTAGCTGAGGTTGACCCTGCTTATCTCCCGAGATCTGATGAGATCGGGCTATCTAGGTCAGGGCTGAATTGAAGTAAGACCCTTGGAACCACTCCCCGCTTTTCACCACACCAGCGTGCCAAATGGTGCTTGCCCTGTAAGCAGGGTTGCCAACTCAGGCTTGAGAAAGCCCTGGAGATTTGAGAGCGGAGCCTGGTGAGGATGAGATTTGGCGAGCGACCTCAGAGGGGTATTCTGCCGTACGGTCCACCCTCTAAAGCTGGCAATATCTGCAGAACTGAACTCAGTCATCTGGAGATCAGTCATCGTCCCGGGATATCTCCATGCCCCACCTGAGTGTTGCCCGCCCCACCTGTAAGACTTCCTCCAGCAAGAGTTTGGCAGTCGTTTCAGTTGCCTCTGCAAGGGGGCCGGGGACAGAAAAACGAGGGAGAAGGGAATAGCTGAACACGGCCGGCCCTGGTTAGACCTTGGAGGGGAGACCACCAAAGGAGTCCAGGGTCGCTATGCAGAGGCAGGCAATGACAGACCACCTCTGCGTGTCTTTTGCCCCAACCTGTATGGCCCAGCCTAGGCCGGTCTCATCAGAGCTCAGAAGCAAAGCCGGATCAGGCCTGGTCGGAACTTGGAGGGGAGACCACCAAAGGAGTCCAGGGTCGCTATGCAGAGGCAGGCAATGACAGACCACCTCTGCGTGTCTTTTGCCCCAACCTGTATGGCCCAGCCTAGGCCGGTCTCATCAGAGCTCAGAAGCAAAGCCGGATCAGGCCTGGTCGGAACTTGGAGGGGAGACCACCAAAGGAGTCCAGGGTTGCTGTGCAGAGGCAGGCAATGGCAAACCATCTCTGTTCGCCTCTTGCCTTGAACACCTACAGGGTCGCCGTACATTCGCTGTGACTTGATGAAGAAGAAGAAGAAGAAGAAGAAGAAGAAGAAGAAGAAGAAGAAGAAGAAGAAGAAGAAGAAGAAGAAGAAGAAGAAGAAGAAGAAGAGATTGGATTTATACTCCGCCCTTCACTACCCAAAGGCATCTCAGAGCAGCTTACAAACTCCTTTCCCTTCCCTTCCCCTCCCCACAACAGACACCCTGTGAGGTAAAAGAAGAAGAAGAAGAAGAAGAAGAAGAAGAAGAAGAAGAAGAAGAAGAAGAGATTGGATTTATACTCCGCCCTTCACTACCCAAAGGCATCTCAGAGCA
>NW_015167272.1:4121-4349 GCF_001447785.1 Gekko japonicus
ATAAGCAGAACACAATGCTTTCTTAAAAACAACAACAGTTTTCATCTGAAAAGCCCTCCTTGACGTCAGTCAGTGCCAATCTGTCTGAATCGGCAGCGTCTTTGTGTGTGCACAGTTTTGCCAAAAACCTGATGCAAACTTGTTCGGCAGGTGTGTGCAAACTGTAGTTGTATGCATAAACCACCAGACCGGCTAATTGGCTCTTTCTCTGTGACACCTTCAGACATC
>NW_015167272.1:4444-7140 GCF_001447785.1 Gekko japonicus
CAGTGAAAATGTTCAGGGGCTCAAGCCCGCCTGGAAGGAAGGCTTATGAACATGGTTGCCAGTCTCCAGGTGGGGCCTGGAGATCTCCTGCAATAGAAGCTGGTCTCCAGTGGTCCCTCTAAGCTGAGTTAGTGATGTCAGCACATCCACCAGGGGTCATTTTGTAGAAAAAGAGGTGCAGGAGCTCATTAGCAAGGACTGTTTTGGATTGCTAGCTATTGGGGGGGAGTGCAGATCTGTCCTCACAGAGGAGGGAGAGCTTGTACCTCCTGAATAAAACTTGGAGCAGGGGGCCGGGGGGAGCTCTGCAACTTACCTGGCTGCTTCTTGCTCTGACTGAGGGCTGCTGGGAGCAGGGGGTGGAGCTTGTTGCATGTGCCCGCCCCCTGGGCTCTTTACTGCCGGAGCTCCGCTCCTGTGCACTCCTGCAGGAAATGACCCCTGGCGGCAATCACATACAGTAAACAATCCACTTTCAGTGCACTTTCCAACTGGATTTTACGGTGGCCCATTCTGCATCTAGCGTTCGCTCTGCTGTTTTACCAAACCCACACTGGAACAGAAGAAGGAGGAGAAGAAGAGGAGGAGGAGATTGGATTTATACCGCTTAGAGGGAGCATTGCTGGTCTCCATGTAAAAGAGATCAGTTCCCCTGGAGAAAATAGATCCAGAGGAGTGAGCCGTGCTAGTCCGTTGCTGCAAAATAGTGAAAAGCCCAGTAGTGCCTTCAAGACTAACAAACTTTATTGTAGAATAAGCTTTTGAGAAACACAGCTCTCTTCGTCAGACGCAAGTTTGTTAGTCTTAAAAGTGCTCCTGGGCTCTATCCTGGAGAAAATGGCTGCTTGGGAGGACGGACTCTATGGCATTATACCCGGTTGAAGTCCCTCCCCTCCCCAAATCCCGCCCTCCCTGGGCTCCACCCCCCCCAAATCTCCAGGAATATCACAATCTAGAGCCGGCAACCCAGTCTACAAGGATAAAGTTGCAGAGAATGGAGTTTCTGTCTTCAATGTTAGTTTAGTACCGGTGGGTATCTGAAAAAGAGGCAGTCGACCCTGTTTAGAACTAACGACCTCTGGTGCACATATCTACCAAATAGGGCTGCCACCCTCCAGGTGGGGCCTGGAGATCTCCTGGAATCACACCTGCTCTCCAGACTACAGAGATCAGTTCCCGGGAGGAGGGGCCACTGGCAAGAAGAAGAAGAAGAAGAAGAAGAAGAAGAAGAAGAAGAAGAAGAAGAAGAAGAAGAAGAAGAAGAGGAAGATTCCAAACTCCTTTCCCTTCCCCTCCCCACAACAGACACCCTGTGAGGCAGGTGGGGCTGAGAGAGCTCTGACAGAAACTGCTCTTTTTTCAAGGACAGCTCTTATCAGAACTACGGCTTGCCCAAGGTCATCCAGCCAGGTGCAAGTGGAGGAGTGGGGAGTCAAACCCGGCTCTCCCAGATTAGAGTCCGTGCACTTAACCACGACACCAAACCAAAAGCTACAGTGGGGTTTAGGGGGACTCCGCCCCCTTCCTTAAAGGGCCCCACAAGATTTCCTTCTGAAAATATTAAGGGATTTTAGTGCTTTAGGCAGGGGAAGGGTGTGTGTGTGTGGGGGGGGGTGTTTCTGCATTTCATTTATGTCTGTGGGGGCTGTTGTGGGGGCTGTTTGTGCTGCATTTAATTATATTTATTTATTTATTTATTTATTTATTTATCAAATCCATACCCTGCCCTCCCCGCAAAGCAGGCTGAGGGCGGCTTCCATACAAACATAAATACAGTTAAAATCATACAGTTATTTAAAACACAAAAGATAAAACAAATACAACACAACGTTGTAAAGTTGAAAGATGAACTAAGATGGCTCGTTTTCAAAATGAATTTCCGCTTCCCGAATGTTCTCAGATGTTCTTCTGCTCGTAATTTCTTGTGGCATCGGTTCGATGTGAAGACCGCGAGCCAGGGCTCTACGACATCAGCGGCCCCTAATTAAATGCCTGGCGGAAGAGCTCCGTCTTGCAGGCCCTGATCTCCTCCGGGAGCTCGTTCCACCAGGTAGGGGTCACCACCGAAAATGATTAGCATTATTGTCTTTATGATTACTTAAAAGTACAGTTGTTCAGAGACAGACTGAAAAATAAGGGCAGCCTCACCAGCCCCCATCAGAAAATCTTTTGCTCCTAGGGTTGCCAGGTCTGGGTTGGAAAATACGTCGAGACTCCGGGGGTGGATCCAGGAGAGGGTGGGGTTTGGGGTACAATGCCATAGAGTAGGGGTGGCCAAACCGTGGCTCGGGAGTCGCATGTGGCTCTTTCACACATCTTGTGCGGCTCCTGGCAGGGCGGCTGGGGAAGCGAAATATCAAGCAAACAAATTATCATTGGACAAATGAATATCATGGGTTAGCAACCCATGGCTTGGTGGTTCACCTATACATGCTCAGAAGAGAAGAAGAAGAGACTACCCCAAGGAGTCTCAGAGCGGCTTACAAACTCCTTCCCCTCCCCCTCCCCACAACAGGCACCCTATGAGGTAAAAGAAGAAGGAGAAGAGATTGGATTTATACCCTGCCCTTCACTACCCCAAGGAGTCTCAGAGCGGCTTACAAACTCCTTTCCCTTCCCCTCCCCACAACAGGCACCCTATGAGGTAAAAGAAGAAGGAGAAGAGATTGGATTTATACCCTGCCCTTCACTACCCA
>NW_015167272.1:7441-12880 GCF_001447785.1 Gekko japonicus
TCCGAGGACTGCCCTTGAGAGAACAGCTCTGACAGAACTTGTGACTGACCCAAGGTCACACCAGCAGCTGCACGTGGGGGAGCAGGGAATCAAACCCGATTCTCCCAGATTACACGCTCGTAACCACTACACCAAACAGTCTGATCATGCTAAGCTTAACAAGAATGTGTTTTCTGTTTCCCCCAAAATCCCAAAATCCCAGAAGTGAAGTCACTGGATGATCTGAAGTCAGCCTCTCTCTCAGCCCCCATCAACCGTGAGGGGATAGTTGTGCCGACCTACGAAGAAGAAGAAGAAAAGAAGAAGAAGAAGAAGAAGAAGAAGAAGAAGAAGAAGAAGAAGAAGAAGAAGAAGAAGAAGAAGAAGAGACTAGATTTATACCCCACCCTTCACTCGAAGTCTCTGAGCTGCATCCAAATTCCTTTCCCTTCCCTTCCCCACAACAGACACCCTGTGAGGTAGGTGGGGCTGAGAGCTCTCCCAAGAACTGCCCTTGAGAGAACAGCTCTGACAGAACTACGGCTTGCCCAAGGTCATCCAGCAGCTGCAGGTGGAGGAGTGGGGGAATCAAACCCGGTTCTTCCAGATTAGAGTCCACACACGTAACCAAGTTGTAAGGATTATAATCAGATAATAAGTCTGATGGACTTTGAGCATTACTCATATTAGATGTGCAATAGTTTTGGGGTGGGTTTTTTTTTCTGTTCTGATTTTGCAGATGGGTCTATTTTTATCTGAAGAGACAAAGAAGGACAGTGTGGTAAGGGGGGGAAAGATGGCTCTGTGTCCCAATTTTCAGCTTGTCCCTGGGGAGATGGTTTGCAGATGGAAACAAAAATTTTGGCAACGTCCTCAAGACCAGCAAAGAGCACAACCCTGCCGGGAGAAAGCTAAGATTTCAGAACAATGGCGGTTTGCCATTTCTTAAGCCCTTATTCTCATATGGAAGAAACTGTCTAAAAATAGAGCGTCTGAAACCCTCAATTTGGGTCAAAAGTCCACCCTGTCTAGAGGACCATCGCAAGCGCAAATGGGATCTGCATTATTAGGTAGGGGGGCCTAGGGTCCAATGCTCCCTCTAAGCTGTGGAGTCTTGTCAGCAAAAATGCTACCCTGTGGCCCCGGTCACATGGAAGGCTTTGATCCGCAAGAGGGACGGATCAGGGGCACATCAAGCGGATGCGATCACACCGCAACATCTGGGAAGCGGTGCGCACCCGTCCCCGATCCGTCTCTTCTGGCCAAAGATGTGGATTAAAAAAAACCCCTAGAAAGCACTAGTACTTACCGGAAAATCCACTGCAGGGACTGCCGTCTGATCACCGACGCGCCTGTCTCTCCCGCAGCATGCGAGGTTCTGCTGACCCAGGATCTGATCGTGCCGGGGAGGACATGCGCGGCGGCTGGGGGGCTCAAAAAAGCCGCACTTTAGCCATGCCTTTTCCCCCAGTGTGACCGGGGCCTGTGAGCGACTGGCATTGAAACTGTGAGCGAATGATCTGGCTACTTGCATAAATTAGGTCCTGTCCATACGAGGCCTTTTGGGCCGGGAGCGTGACGGAACGGGGGCGGAGCAAACGGGCACGATCCCACGGCAACATCTGGAAATCGTTGCCTGCCCGTCCCTGTTCCGTCCTAAACGCTGATACCGCGCAGCAAAAAAGCACCACCTTCCTAGGTGGTTGTATCCCTTGGAGCGGCTCAAGGCGGGCCGTGGGATCGGCCGGCACGTCCTTGCGCCACCGCATCTCGGCCCCCAGCCGTACTGCGCATGCTCGAGCATGCACAGTTCGGCAGCCTCCCCCTCCCATCGGACTCTTGCTTCCCGGCATCTGATCGTGCCGGGGAGCGATGCACCGCGACTGAGGGGATCCGTGGGATCCCGCTGCGGCGTCTCAAGTTCAGTGCAGCTCTGATTAGCCGCGTTTCAGCCGTCCCGTGTGGCAGCAGCCTTAGTTTGCTTTGGAGCCAGTTCTTCCTGAGCTACGACAAAAAATTGTGTGAGCTGGAGGCTAAAAAACTGTGAGCTCGCTCACACTAACTCAGCTTAGAGGGAACACTGCTAGGACTGCCAAACCCCAGGTTAGGGATGTCAGCTACCAGGTGGGACTTGCGGGATCCCCCAGAATCACACCTCGTCTCCAGACTACAGAGATCAGGTCCCCTGGAGAAAACGGATGCTCTGGAGGGTGGACTCCCCCTGGGCTCCATTCTCAAATCTCCAGGAGTTTCCCAACTCAGATCTGGCAACTCTACACCAGGTGGTAAGTCAGAGAAGGGAAAAGAACAGATTGGATTTATACCCCACCCTTCACTACCACTGAAGGAGGAGGAAGAGGAGGAGGAGGAGCAGCCCCATCAGAAGAAGAAGCGAAGAGATTGGATTTATACCCCGCCCTTCACTACCCGAAGGTGTCTCAGAGCGGCCGGCTCACAAACTCCTTTCCCTTCCCCTCCCCACAACAGACACCCTGTGAGGTAAAAGAAGAAGAAGGATTGGATTGGATTGGATTTATACCCCACCCTTCACTCCCCAAACGAGTCTCAGAGCGGCTTACAAACTCCTTTCCCCTCCCCACAACAGACACCCGGGAGGTAATAGAAGAAGAAGAAGAGATTGGATTTATACCCTGCCCTTCACTCCCCAAAGTAGTCTCAGAGCGGCTTACAAACTCCTTTCCCCTCCCCCTCCCCACAACAGACACCCTGGGAGGTAAAAGAAGAAGAAGAAGAGATTGGATTTACACCCTGTACTTCACTACCCAAAGGAGTCTCAGAGCGACTTACAAACTCCTTCCCCTTCCCCTCCCCATGACAGACACCCTGTGAGGTAAAAGAAGAAGAAGAAGAGATTGGATTTATACCTCGCCCTTCACTACCCAAAGGAGTCTCAGAGTGGCTTACAAACTCCTTCCCCTTCCCCTCCCTACAACAGACACCCTGTGAGGTAGGTGGGGCTGGGAGAGCTCTTTCGAGGACTGCTCTTGAGAGAACTTGTGACTGACCCAGGGTCGCACCAGCAGCTGCACGTGGAGGAGTGCGGACAGGGATCATTTCCCCTGGAGAAAACGGCCATGTTGGAAGGGGGATGCTATGGCGTTATACCCCAATGAAGTCCCTCCCGTCCCTAAACCCTGCCCTGCTCAGACTCCATCGGCCAAATCTCAAGGAATTTCCCAACCGGGAGCTGGCAACCCTGTGCTCCAGCTGGGGAATTCCTGGAGATTTAGGGGGTGGAACTTGGGGAGGGCAGAGTGTGGCGAGGGAAGGGACCTCAGTGGGGCTATAATGCTGCATTTTGGGACCCGTGTGCTAGGTCATTTTCACAAGGTCAGCAAAGCCCTTCAGAAATCAGACCTGTTACTGAGTTCTTGTGCAAGTTTGCACAGTTCACTTCTGGATTTTTAAAGGAAAATTTAGAGAAGATTTTGATGAGCTTGAGAAACAAGCAAAATCCACCTTGCCAAATGTTAACTCCAAAACAAGGAGACAAAGAGTAAGGGAACGGCAAAGAAATGACAGAAGTGCACCTGATGCCTTAGATGCACTTTCTTCAAGAGATAAATTTAGGATAAAATCCTTTATTTCTATATTAGATGCACTTGAAGCCAATTTAAAAAGAAGAAGTACTGTGTGCAGTGACATTGCACAATTGTTTTCCATTCTTGCTAATATGATAGCATTTAAGCAAGAAATTCAGCAAAGTGTTGAACTGTTGATGGAAGCATACCCAGAAGATATCGACCAGAAACTTATTGATGAACTTTTGCACTTTCACCTGTACATGAGACAAAACCATAGGCTTACAGAAGAGCACTCTCTGTCTCATACAGACCTTTATCAAATTATATACAAGGAAAAAATTCCTAATGTGGTAGGAATCTTGCAGCTATTTCTTAGCTTTATGGTCACTAACTGCTCAGGAGAGAGGAGTTTTTCAAGACTCAAAAGAATTAATAATGAATTAAGGGCCACGATATCTCAAGAGAGGTTGTCCGCACTGAGCATTCTGTACATTGAAAGTGACAGACTTAGACAAACAAATTTTGATGAAGTTTTGGATGATTTTGCTATGAGGAAGGCTAGGGAAAAAAACATTTGTAGTCTTACTGTATTTGATGGTTGTAGTTTACTTCTTAATATGTATTTTAAAACTGACTGTTTAATGACAACATTAAGTAGATTCTAAAAGTGCCACACTGTCAGGTAATCATGATCATATTACTTATACTTCCCAGGCAATATAATTTGTAAACTCAAGGGTTTGAACATAAGAACATAAGAGATGCCAATGTTGGATCAGGCCAAAGGCCCATCCAGTCCAACACTCTGTGTCACACAGTGGCCAGAAATACCAGGTGCCATCAGGAGGTCCACCAGTGGGGCCAGGACAGAAGCCCTCCCACTGTTGACCCCCCCCCAAGCACCAAGATGACAGAGCATCACTGTTCTAGATATAGTGCCCTATCTATACCTTGTGGCTAAGAGCCACTGATGGACCTCTGCTCCATATGCTTATCTAATTCCCTTTTGAAGCCATCCATGCTTGTAGCCGCCACCACTTTTTGCACAAAAGGTTTGCAAAGTTCAGTTGTTGCAAAGGTTTTTCAGTGCTAATTTTAACATTTATGCATTTTTTTTTCAATCACTAAGATATTTAACAATAAAATCTTATGTCCTTTAGAGGAGAAATTGTGAATTGCAGAATTTTAAATACCCGTCATCATCCTTGGCTTCACTCAGTTTTGTTTATAACACTCTTCCATTTTCTTCTAGTCATGAGGGTGGGGGATTGGGAGGGGCCTCACAAGTGGAGTAGCCTAGGGCCTCTCTTCTTCTAAATCCGGCCCTGCTGGCAACCCTATGATATGGGGGTTGGATCCTGGGGAGGCCCGGGTTTGAAGACATTGGGCTATAATGCCATAGAATCCATCCTCCCAATCAGCCATTTCCTCCCGGGGAACTGATCTGTGTAGTCTGGAGGGTTCCCCAGGTCCCACCTGAAAATTATCTCCTCTAGGGAGGAGCCGGGTGGAACTTCTGCCAGCAAGGCTTCTGATTGGCCATAGGAGTTTTGATTGATTCCCATTTGTTTTTTTTAATCCTGCAAAAGAAGAAGTTCTAAATAAGATACTGGAAACAGCAGAGATGGACAACTTAACTTTAATGTTAAGAGGAAATAACAAAGAACCAGATCTAGGGTGTTTTCGGTGGCGGCTCCTACCTGGTGGAATGAGCTCCCGGAGGAGATCCGGGCCCTGCGGGACCTTGTACAGTTCCGCAGGGCCTGTAAGACGGAGCTCTTCCGCCAGGCCTTTGAGTAGGAGCCGCTGCCACCGCTATTCCACCACCGTGATTCTATCATCCATCTACCGTATTCTGGGGGTGGGGGTAGATGTCGCCCGACTGATCTGGGAAACATCACTCCTGGCGCTCATG
>NW_015167272.1:13125-16252 GCF_001447785.1 Gekko japonicus
ATTATTATTTCCATTTATTAATCGTTTTCCCCAGTGGGCTCAAAGCGATGTACAGTTCAGCAGTTCGAGACCCGAGTGCCGCGTGACGGAGTGAGCTCCCGTCTCTGGCCCCAGCTCCTGCCAACCTAGCCATTTGAAAGATGTTCCCCCCTCCCTCCCCATGCTTTTACCATTCCTACCTCAAACCGCTTTGCACCTTTTGTCCTGTCCAGTGCAAGCTGCGCTAAGCGAACGCTTTCTAGGTATGAGTCAACGCGCAACCACTGAGGAGAGCTTAAATCATCTTTATTTAACTTCACACGCATTCAGAAGATCATTTACTCACAATCAAGCTGATAGCTGGGTGGAAAGTTACATCTTGTGATCTAGGTCAGTTCTATGGCTGTGGTGAGAAAAGAGATGGGCTTCCCCTCTCCTTGCGGTAAGGGTTGATGGACAAAGAAACGGAAAAGAACAATAAAACTCCTATCTTTGCGCCTCTGAGCTCAGGAAATTACTCTTAATGAGCCTGTCAGAGGGAAGCTTCTGGGACCCCTAACTGTGAACTACAATTCCCAGGTGCAACTACTCTTAAAGATACACAGCAGTTTTACTAAACTACAGTTAACCCTGGCTGGGGCAGCACACCTTTGGTTAATCTTCTGCCTGATACTAATGCAGCAAAGATACGGGAGAGACACCTACCCTACTTCAAGAAGACACACACACAAAAAAAGACAACACAGTTTTGAAAGATGTCAGCACCAGTAATGGCACTAACAACTCAGGGGATTTCGTCCAGTTAACTGCTAAAACCGTGGATGCGATTTTCGAAAGAATCAAGTCAATTGAAGCTAAAATTAATCAACTCACCAAGATGGTCACAGACTACTCTGGCGAGAGACCAGATTTTGATAGTCCTCAAACAGGAAAGCAAGAAATTGTAAGTAGATAAATAGGTACTGCTTCGGTGGGAAGGCGTTCCGTGCGCCTCGGTGTTTAGTCATGCTGGCCACATGACCACAGAAACGTCTTCAGACAGCGCTGGCTCTTCGGCTTGGAAACGGAGATGAGTACCGCCCCCTAGAGGCGGATTTGACTGGCTCTCGAGCAAGGGAAACCTTTACCTAGATACTGTTTGTGTGTTCAGCAGCTTGTCGGAAGACAGAAGGTCAAAGGTGACCAAGTGGCATTAATGATAAAAGGAAATTCTATTCCTCCTGCCCCGAAAAACCGTGCCGAAGTCATAGTAGCAAACGAGACAACTTGTCCACGTGTAAGATATTCCTATTTTTGGCTACTTGGTCCCCCCTCCAGCATTGCTGCAGAAATTCTTGAGAATGAAACGTGCCATTTGAAATTTCATTCAGAAGTCTAGGCGTGTTCCCTCTTGCGAAATTTTCCAATTCTTGAGAATGAAACGTGCCATTTGAAATTTCATTCAGAAGTCTAGGCGTGTTCCCTCTTGCGAAATGTTCCAAAGAACTTGGGCTTCTTGGAAACCGACAGGAAAGAGGACTTCATGTTGGTCTGCTGTGAAAACTCTTAGCCTTGTCCAGCAGTGAAAAACAACCTAGAACACACGGTTAGTAATCTAGAACCGCCTGGCACTCGCCAAATAGACAAATGGATTGGGAAAGGGTTCCCAGAAAGAAGACATTTCGAAGCTAGAAAGAAGTAGAGTTACCTTTGGGAAAGCAGTTTCACGTGAGGTAGCCTTGTTGGTCTGAAGCAACAGAACAAAGCTTGAGTCCAGGCTTCTCCACTTGCAGCTGCTGGATGACCTTGGGCAAGCCATAGTTCTTTCAGAGCTGTTCTCTCAAAGACAGTCCTCTCAGAGCTCTCTCAGCCGCACCTCCCTCACAGGGTGACTGTTGTGGGGAGGGGAAGGGAAAGGAGTTTGTAAGCCGCTCTGAGACTCCAAGTGAAGGGCGGGGTATAAATCCAATATCTTCTTCTTCTTCTTTTACCTCACAGGGTGTCTGTGGTGGGGAGGGGCAGGGAAAGGAGTTTGTAGGCCACTCAGAGACTCCTGGGTAGTGAAGGGTGGGGTATAAATCCCATCTCTTCTTCTTCTTCCACAGTCTGGTGTAGTGGTTAGGTGCGCGGACTCTAATCTGGGAGAACTGGGTTTGATTCCCCACTCCTCCACTTGCACCTGGCTGGATAACCCTGGGCAAGCCATAGTTCTGATAAGAGCTGTCCTTGAAAAAGAGCAGTTTGTGTCAGAGCTCTCTCAGCCCCCACCCACCTCACAGGGTGTCTGTTGTGGGGAGGGGAAGGGAAAGGAGTTTGTAAGCCGCTTTTGGAGTCCTTTGGGTAGTGAAGGGCGGGGTATAAATCCAATCTCTTCTTCTTCTTCTTTTACCTCACAGGGTGTCTGTTGTGGGGACGGGAAGGGAAAGGAGTTTGTGAGCCGCTCTGAGACTCCGAGTGAAGGGCGGGGTATAAATCCAATCTCTCTCCTCCTCCTCCTCTTCTTCTTCTTATTTTATTTTATTTATTTATTTGTTCAAATTTATACCTGTCCCTCCCAGCCTAGGATGGCTCAGGGCGACTTACATAAAATCAACGGAAACGTTTAATAATATAATAAGACATTTAAAACAATATTAAAACAAGTACGGCCCCAATCACAGGCAGAATTTGCCACGGGATACTCACAAATGCCGGCTGGATTTTACTGGCGCGATCAAACAGACACATCTGGCCAGCGTCCCGCCCCCGTCAGCAACCCGTAGCAGTCAGCCAAAGAAGCGGAGTTTAAAAGTACCTGGCCATTCAGATCTGGTTCCAGAAACTCTGGGACCAATATGTAATGGAAAGCTTCACGGAAAAATGCAATAAAGCTGCCACAGGACAACAGGGCACGGGATTCAATGCAAAGTGGTTTCCAATCCTCACCTTTTTAGAAAAGGAAGAATTTATACCCCCTTCTTGGTCAGAATATTTCAGATGGTTCTGAAGGCAAACTAATGGCAAACTCTAGTACTCAGTTCAAACTAGCAAGTTAAAATATTTAAACTATGGTCTTTCGGTTCCCCTTGTCTCAGCAACTGTATAAATGGTCTTATAACTTATCAACATCTACATCTAAGCTGTGTCCGTCACAGAAAAGGGAGAGAGGAATCCGCGGACTGCTGGATTA
>NW_015167273.1:0-9135 GCF_001447785.1 Gekko japonicus
GCCCTCTAATGGCCATAGCCTACTTTAATGTGTGAATGGCCATTAAGGCTATGCAAACCCAAGCCAAAACTTGCAGTTTTAACATGCTGTGCTTGTTAATGGAATAAAGAACTATCCAGGTGTTTCGTCCATTTGAATTCCATAATCCCCAGTGGAGCTTTGGACTGAAGCAAAAAAGGCATGGGATGGCAGTGGTAGCCGTTGCGGAGGTGTGAAGGGAGAGGAGTGAATACCAAAAAGCTGAATGGTCATTCTGCTAACTACAACTACAATCCTTCTCAGCCCACATCGTCTGGCTTTCCAGATTGCAAGTCTGGATTTGAAAGGGCTTTTCCCCAGTTCGTTGATGGCCCACTGACGCCACCTTGAATTTGCCTGCTTTCCAAAAAGAACAGTCGTTTGAGAAGAGGGCGAAGTCTGGACTGCTAAATCGTTCTCGTCTCGCAAGATGACAGGGGTGGAGCTGTGCGAGCCCGTCCAGCTGTACAACATCTTGAACCAGGCCACGAGGTCGTCCAGACTGGCCGAGCGAAACTACTTGTGTCTGATCGACGCTCGGACCAAGAGGGAGTACGACGAAAGCCATCTGATCACAGCCATACGGGTGAAGCAGGACGCTTCCGGCTCGTATGTCGTCCCTCCTTCTGTGGACCTCGAATTCATCAGACACTGCGTGGTGTACGATGGCACAACCAACCTCTTGGACGTCACCAGTCAGACGGATGCCACTGCGCGGGAAGTGGATGAAGAAAGAAATGCCAGGCCTGGGTCCGCCTTACGCTGCGCCAGAGTCCTGCAGCGATACACTCGCTTTCCTGTCCAGATCCTGAGAGGGGGTTATGAGCGCTTCACGGCCTCTTACCATTTCCTCCGGACCCAGAAGGTTTTCTGGATGCCTCGGGAACTAGAGGACTTTCTGCCCTACCCAGTAGAGATTGTGCCGGATAAACTGTATATGGGGAATTCTATCCAAGCCTGCCACCAACAGATACAGAAGGATCTGAAGATTCAAGCCCATGTCAACGTCTCCGAAGAGGTGGACACGTTCTTCCCCGATGACAGCGACAGAGTCCTTCACATTTCAGTCCCCGATTCTCCAGAGGCGGACATTTCACCCTACTTTAGCGAAGTCTGCCACTACATCGATAGCAACATGCGTCGAGGCGGGGTCTTGGTTTTCTCTACCTTGGGCATTAGTAGATGCAGCACAGTAGTCTTGGCCTACCTGATACATTCCTGCAGACTTTACTTGAAGAATGCGTGGAGTTACCTCCAGAAGTGCAAAAGCAACATCCGGCCCAACCGGGGGTTTGTGCAACAGCTGTCAGATTGGGAGACCCGGGTCTATTTGGCCACAATCACCGATATCTCTGAACCGGGTTACTGACCAAAGGCGTCCACTAACATAGCTTCTCTGGTCTCTTGTTTGATGACCTTCCAGAAAGTTATAAAACAAACAAACCCTCTGTTGTTCTGGAACATGTTTGTTTGTTTTAATGAAACCTGAAATTAATTTTGATGAGGTTGGGATTCATATAATCTTTGGCGGTTTGGTTTTTATTGTTCAACTGACTGTTTGTTGCTTTTAGTGGTCCTGTTTAATACTTTGGCTGTTTATGCTTATATTTTTTTTTGCTCTGCTGCTTTTAGTATTATGGGTGGTTTTATTGTTGTTTTTAATCTGTGAAACTGTTTTGAATTTGTAAATGCCCCCTTGTTGCCGAAGACTGGGATATAAATTTCTTAAATAAATATTTATTGTAGGCAGAGCACTCTTTGGCAGTAAGATTGGCTGGGCTATATTACGTGGTACTGAGTGGTATCATCTTCACTAGGTGTCCTCTCCTTGGGAATCATTTAGACCAGGGATTATAATTATTGTAGGGACAGCAAACACAACTAGGGTTGCCACCTCTGGGTTGGGAAATCCCTGGAGATTTTTTTGGGGGTGGAGTCTGATGAGGGGAGGGGTTTGGGGAGGGGCGGGACTTCAGTGGGGCACAAGGCCATCGAGTCCACCTTCAACAGCAGCCATTTTCTGCAGGTGTACTGATCACTATCACCCGGAAATCAGTTGTAATCCCAGGAGATCTCGAGCCACATCCTGTATGTTGGCAACTCTAGAGACAACACTCAGGAACTGTTTTCCCAAATGATCTGGAAGAACCGGGGCAAAACTTAGATATCAGCGGCAAGAGAGTAGCTTGAATCCAATCAGTACTCCCACATCATCTCATCCAGTTTCCCTCTTCAGTAGAGCCAGTTTGGTGTAGTGGTTAAGTGCGCGGACTCTAATCTTTTGGTGGGAGAACTGGTCTGGGAGTGTGTGGAAGCGCTTGGAGTTTTTGCAGATTCCTGGCTGCTTGAGAGAGGAAAGGGCATTGTTTGACTGTGATTGACTGCAATTGAGAGGAAAAGGAAGGGGCATTGTTTTGCATGTGATTGAGTGCCTGGGTGCATTTGAATAGCTGCTGCCAGCACTCTGCTGGGGGAGGCCTCTATTTAAGGAAACACCTGGCCAGAGGCAGAGGAGACCCAGCTGAGCTCTGAGCAGGAGCAGGAGCAGGAGACAGAGGGGTGAGTGGTTTTTTATTTGCTTTCAGCGGAGAGGATCCAGCTGAGGATTTTGGTGGGAGAACTGGTCTGGGAGTGTGTGGAAGCGCTTGGAGTTTTTGCAGATTCCTGGCTGCTTGAGAGAGGAAAGGGCATTGTTTGACTGTGATTGACTGCAATTGAGAGGAAAAGGAAGGGGCATTGTTTTGCATGTGATTGAGTGCCTGGGTGCATTTGAATAGCTGCTGCCAGCACTCTGCTGGGGGAGGCCTCTATTTAAGGAAACACCTGGCCAGAGGCAGAGGAGACCCAGCTGAGCTCTGAGCAGGAGCAGGAGCAGGAGACAGAGGGGTGAGTGGTTTTTTATTTGCTTTCAGCGGAGAGGATCCAGCTGAGGATTTTGGTGGGAGAACTGGTCTGGGAGTGTGTGGAAGCGCTTGGAGTTTTTGCAGATTCCTGGCTGCTTGAGAGAGGAAAGGGCATTGTTTGACTGTGATTGACTGCAATTGAGAGGAAAAGGAAGGGGCATTGTTTTGCATGTGATTGAGTGCCTGGGTGCATTTGAATAGCTGCTGCCAGCACTCTGCTGGGGGAGGCCTCTATTTAAGGAAACACCTGGCCAGAGGCAGAGGAGACCCAGCTGAGCTCTGAGCAGGAGCAGGAGCAGGAGACAGAGGGGTGAGTGGTTTTTTATTTGCTTTCAGCGGAGAGGATCCAGCTGAGGATTTTGGTGGGAGAACTGGTCTGGGAGTGTGTGGAAGCGCTTGGAGTTTTTGCAGATTCCTGGCTGCTTGAGAGAGGAAAGGGCATTGTTTGACTGTGATTGACTGCAATTGAGAGGAAAAGGAAGGGGCATTGTTTTGCATGTGATTGAGTGCCTGGGTGCATTTGAATAGCTGCTGCCAGCACTCTGCTGGGGGAGGCCTCTATTTAAGGAAGCACCTTGCCAGAGGCACGAGCCTCTGGCACGAGCCGAAGGGCGAGCTAAAGGGCTCTTTGCCCGTGGCTCTTAGCCCAGGGACTCTTGGACTAGGGGCTCTGTGAGACGCCCAAGAAGAGGCAGAAAGTGAAAACCCTAGGCTCCTTGTTTTCCCCATAAAGTAATTTGACTTTGACAAGAAAAAAACACATAAATACAAAGGGATTTAAAAGGGGGATTACATTTACTTATTTTAAAAGAATTATGAAGCCAGAATGCCAGCAGGGGGTTGGGGGCTATCCAGTGTTTTGCACAGAGTGTCACATGTATGACTATCTGCCCACTGGGCAGAAGTCTTGGGTGTGTGCTCGGTGCAAGGAGCTCCTGGTTCTCAGGGAACGTGTGTGCTCCCTTGAGGCCAAGGTGGCTGACCTGGAGAAGCAGAGACAGTCAGCTAGGCGCACAGAAAAGACTCTCGGGGACTTGTTAGCTACGTCCCACTCTGGATCTGGCAGCCCCGCTGCTGTCAGGGAGCATGAGGGTCTAGGGGAAACAGGGCACCGTGCTGAGGATAAGGGGAATGTGCCCTCAGAAGGGACCTCTTCCCCAGCTGGTGAGCGGTTATCCTTTTGCACCAAGGAACCATCCCTGGGCAGGGTGGGAGGGGGGCTCTTGGTAGTGGGTGATTCGATCCTTAGGCAGGTAGACAGCTGGGTGGCGAACCCGCGTACTGACCGTATGGTGACTTGCCTGCCTGGTGCAAAGGTAGCGGACATTACGCGTGTTTTAGATAGGCTGGTAGATAGTGCTGGGGAGGAGCCAGTGGTCGTGGTGCATGTCGGCACCAACGATGTGGGGAAATGCAGTCGTGAGGTCCTGGAGGAGAAATTTAGGCTGCTGGGCAGGAAACTCAAGGCCAGGACCTCCAAGGTAGCCTTCTCAGAAGTGCTACCTGTTCCACGCGCAGGGCCGGAGAGACAGGCACAGATCAGGAGTCTCAATGCGTGGATGAGACGATGGTGTAGAGGGGAAGGGTTCAGGTTTGTTAGGCACTGGGATTCTTTTTGGAACAAGAGGGAGCTGTACAGGCGAGACGGTCTCCACTTGTCCCGAGAAGGAACCAGGCTGCTGGCGCTTAAAATCAAAAAGGTGGCAGAGCAGTTTTTAAACTGAATATTGGGGGAAAGCCGACAGGAGATGAAAAGTCTCTGGTTCGGGTTGGCTCATCTCAGAGAGATGAGGGGGTACCTGTTGCTTTTCTACAGGGAGGTGGATTGAAATTGTCCACTGAGACCATGGCTAGTGACATGGACTGCCTGACAAGGTCTCGAGATTGCAAGAGGAAGGTGGCAGGCTTAACCAGTATGGGAAATTACAGCTGTTTCTATACAAATGCTCGAAGTGTCCGAGGTAAAATCGGGGAGTTGGAGTGCTTGGTGTCAGAGGGAAAAATAGACATTGTGGGTATTTCAGAAACTTGGTGGGATGAGGAAAATCAGTGGGATACGGTGATTCCCGGTTATATATTATATCGGAAGGATAGGGGGGGAAGGGTTGGAGGTGGGGTGGCTCTGTATGTCAGAGAGGGTATAAAGTCCAGAAAGATCGAGAGGCTAAGAGAATTGGATTCGCTTCTTGAAGTTCTGTGGGTTGAAATAGGGGGGCCAAAAGGAAACTTAACACTGGGAGTTTGTTATCGCCCACCGGATCAAAAGATAGAGGAGGATTATAAAATGATGAATGAATTAAAGATAGCAGCTAGACAAAAACACTGTGTCGTAATAGGTGATTTTAACTACCCACACATTGATTGGGTCAATATGTGTTCTAGTCGAGAGAAAGAGATTGAGTTTCTAGACACTCTAAATGACTGTGCTATGGAGCAGATGGTCATGGAACCTACCAGGGGAGAGGCGATCCTTGATTTGGTCCTAAGTAACACTCAAGACCTGGTGAGAGATGTAAAAGTGATTGCACCGCTTGGGAACAGTGATCATAATGTTGTTGAGTTCAACATTTGTACAAATAGGGAATTGGCCAAAAAGACTCACACAACCACTTTTAACTTTAAAAGGGGTAATTTTTCTGATATGAGGGGACATGTGGGGAGGAAACTGAAGGGAAAAGTAGAAAGGGTCAAAACCATTGGGGAAGCTTGGAAACTGTTTAAAACTACAATTCTAGAAGCTCAAATAAAATATATTCCGCAGGTTAGGAAAGGCACAAACAGGTATAAGAAAAAGCCTACATGGTTAACAAACAAAGTAATGGAAGCTGTAAAAGGTAAAAAGGATTCCTTTAAGCGGTGGAAAGCTAGTCACAGTGAGGCTGATAAAACAGAACACAGGCTATGGCAAATAAAATGCAAGTCTGTGGTCAGGCATGCAAAAAGGGAATATGAGGAGCATATAGCAAAAAATGTAAAGACCAACAATAAAACTTTCTTCAAATACATTAGAAACAGGAAACCAGCCAGGGAGGCAGTGGGGCCCTTGGATGACCAAGGGGTAAAAGGAGTACTGAAGGATGATAGGGAAATGGCTGAGAAGCTAAATGCATTTTTTGCCTCCGTCTTCACTGTGGAAGATGAGAGGTGCTTGCCCACTCCAGAGCCGCTGAGTTCGGGAGGGGTGTTGAAAGACCTGAGTCAGATTGAGGTGACGAGAGAGGAGGTCCTAAAACTGATAAACAACTTAAAAACTGATAAATCACCAGGCCCAGATGGCATACATCCAAGAGTTCTGAAAGAACTCAATTGTGAACTTGTGGATCTCCTGACAAAAATATGTAATCTCTCCTTAAAATCAGCCTCCATTCCTGAGGACTGGAAGGTAGCTAATGTCACTCCCATCTTTAAAAAGGGTTCCAGAGGAGATCCGGGAAATTACAGGCCAGTCAGTCTGACGTCGATACCGGGTAAATTGGTGGAAACCATTATTAAGGAAAGAATTAGTAGGCACATAGATGAACAAAACCTATTGAGGCAGACTCAACATGGGTTCTGTAAGGGAAGATCTTGTCTCACTAACCTGTTAATGTTCTTTGAGGGGGTGAACAAACATGTGGACAAGGGGGATCCAATAGATATTGTTTACCTTGACTTCCAGAAAGCTTTTGATAAAGTTCCTCATCAAAGGCTCCTAAGCAAGCTCAAAAATCATGGGATAAAAGGACAAGTCCTTTTATGGATCAAAAACTGGCTAATTAATAGAAAACAGAGAGTGAGTATAAATGGGCAGTTCTCCCAGTGGAGGGGTGTAAGCAGTGGGGTACCACAGGGATCAGTACTTGGTCCACTGCTTTTTAACTTGTTCATTAATGATTTGGAGTTGGGAGTAAGCAGTGAAGTGGCTAAATTTGCGGATGATACGAAGTTGTTCAGGGTGGTGAAAACCAGTGAGGATTGTGAGGCACTCCAAAGGGATCTGTCAAAGTTGGGCGAGTGGGCGTCAACATGGCAAATGGGGTTCAATGTGGCCAAGTGCAAGGTGATGCACATTGGAGCCAAAAATCCTAAATATAAATACACGTTGATGGGGTCTGAACTGGCAGAGACTGATCAAGAGAGAGATCTTGGAGTTGTAGTAGATAACTCACTGAAAATGTCGAGACAGTGTGTGACTGCAATAAAGAAGGCCAATGCTATGCTGGGGATTATTAGGAAGGGTATTGTAAACAGATCAGCCAATATCATAATGCCGCTATATAAATCAATGGTGCGACCTCATCTGGAATACTGTGTGCAATTCTGGTCACCACACCTTAAAAAGGATATTATAGCTTTGGAAAAAGTGCAGAAAAGAGCAACTCGAATGATAAAAGGGTTGGAACACTTTCCCTATGAGGAACGGTTAAGGCGCTTAGGGCTCTTTAGCTTGGAGAAACGACGACTGAGGGGTGACATGATTGAGGTTTATAAGATTATGCATGGGAAAGAGCAGGTAGAGAAAGAGGTACTTTTCTCCCTTTCTCACAATACAAGAACCCGTGGGCACTCCATGAAATTGCTGAGCGGTCGGGTTAGAACGGATAAAAGGAAGTACTTCTTCACCCAAAGAGGGATTAACACTTGGAATTCACTGCCACAGGAAGTGGTGGCGGCTACAAGCATGGACGGCTTCAAAAGGGAATTAGATAAGCATATGGAGCAGAGGTCCATCAGTGGCTATTAGCCACAAGGTATAGATAGGGACTCTGGGGCAAGTGATGCTCTGTCATCTTGGTGCTTGGGGGGGGGTCAACAGTGGGAGGGCTTCTAATGTCCTGGCCCCACTGGTGGACCTCCTGATGGCACTGGTATTTCTGGCCACTGTGGGATACAGAGTGTTGGACTGGATGGGCCTTTGGCCTGATCCAACATTGGCATCTCTTATGTTCTTATATTCTTATGTTCTTATGTTAGTTACTGCCGGGGGGGGCAGACGTTTTTGCGTTCCCGATCACAGTGCCCTTGGGGGACTTATGTGCCCCCAAATTTGTTTGCCCCCAAACAAAAAGCCTGAGGGAACATCGCACGTGCATGCATTGTCCTATTTGCTTGATTGATATGTATCATTCATGATCCAGGGAAGCCAGGAGCAACCACGGCTTCTTGCCACATCGGACGTTGTGGCAGAAAGGCACATGAGGGTCCTATAATTCTCAGCACAGCTTTACATATTTTAATCATACATTTCGTAGTAGTTTTTGACCCTCCCCCCACCCCCCACTGCTATTCCGGTGATTTTAGTCCTATATTCCCAGCCACGGGCACAAAGTCCGAATCTTGCTCTGAATGTCTCCTCTTCCTTCTGTTGGTATCCATTCCAGATAGGTCTTCTACTTCGTCCTGATTCCCGTAGTCTTCCCATGTGGACTTTCGTTCCAGCTTGTCGATTATGTCGGACTGTATGAGATCAAACAAATAATTATGCCAGATTTCTACTGTCCATTTATTTTTGTTCTTCCAGCCTAGAGCTATTACTGCTTTACTTGCTAGTATCATGGCTTTAAACATAGCTTGGTTCTCTTTGCTAATTGCTGGGTTTCCTACTATACCCATTAGCATTAAATTAAAGTTGATGGGCAATGATACTTTACATGTCTTTTTTATAATTTGTAGTATCTTTGTCCAGAAAACACTGACCTCTGGGCATTCCCACCACATATGGGAATACCATCCCTTCGATTGTTTATAATGCCAGCATCTAGGACTCATACCTGGGAACATGTTTGCTACCATTTTAATCATTCCTGTGACATTTGGCTGAAGCTGGAAAGGCCTAATGCCATTTTTTTTTAAATGTGGAAACTAGAATCAGAATCCTAAAGTTGGAAGGGACCTCCAGGGTCATCTAGTCCAACCCCCTGCACAAGGCAGGAAATTCCAAATACCTCCCCTCCCAAACCCCTTAACGAAGTTCTCCGGAATGACGTATCGTTTCGTGGGGACTTCTTCTGAACGGGACCATATGAGCTTGAATGCATCTGTCTGGCTTGTCCGTTCTAAGTATATCATGTACGGTTACAACAATGTTTGAAATGTCCTTGAAAAAACTGCTGCTAAATTAATGCATCCAATGATGTACAAGGAATAAGATGTGATATTGCTCGTCTCTGTTTGAAAACCTCCAGAGGAGGAGAGCCCACCACCTCCCGAGGAAGCCTGTCCCACTGAGGAACCG
>NW_015167273.1:9150-15244 GCF_001447785.1 Gekko japonicus
TTCATCCTAATGTTGAGCCGAAAACTCTTCTGATTTAACTCTGAACAGTTTCTAGTATTTACATTTTGTCCAGCAGATGGCAGAGTTACCCTAGGCTAGTTTGAAAAATGTGACCCACACAGTTCAGTTCTTCTTCAGTAAGTGTCTTGACCGCTTACGTTGTAAGCAAAGGGTCACTTAAGCGAATACCTCCCCAAAGACACTGTAAAGTATCATTACAAGTTCTCCATTGTGAGAAAAAAAATGTTTGTTATCATGTCCTGGTGATGCAACCCTTTACCAATAATTCTAAAAAACCACAACTACTTAATCATGCTTCAGGGTTTGTAGTGCACGCTCCATCTACACTAGCAGTCTGGATCTCCACACAATGGAAAAACAGATACTGGCTGGGATGCCGTTGAAGAGTTCTGGGCGTGCTCGACAGTCCTTGCCCTGGAATGTGGTCCCTCTTACACTGGCAGTTCTGTTGGAGCAATGGCCCATCGAAAACCATGGATCTTACACAGATGCAAGTTTTAGTAGAAGAGGAAGGTCGCTGTGTGGCAGAGACCAGCTAGTGTGCAGGCAGCTCATTCACAGGAGCCAAGACACGGTAGCTATTCTATTTATTTACTTAATTTGTACTTTGCCTCTCCCAGAACAGTACAAAATTATAATAAATACAATAGCGCTAACAATAAGACCTACGTAAAAATTCTGCAAACATTAAAATGACACAGATTTCTCTTTACAAAAACGTCCTCCTGAACAATTCCAGTTTGCACTATCTCTGGAAATATAGTAGTGTGGGAATCAGGGATGGGCACAGACCAGAAAAAATTGAAGTCCCAGTTTGGTGTAGTGGTTACGAGGCGCGGACTCTAATCTGGGAGAACAAGATTTGATTCCCCACTTCTCTACGTGAAGCTGTTGGTGTGACCTTGGGTCACTTACAAGTTCTTTCAGAGCTGTTCTCTCAAGGGCTGTCCTCGAGAGAGCTCTCTCAGCCCCACCTACCTCACAGGGTGTCTGTTGTGGGGAGGGGAAGGGGAAGGAGATTGTAAAACATCAGCATGCAAGGCCAGTGCCATGATCTGGAAACTCTGGTCCACGTGGGTTGCAGAGTTAGAGCAATCTACGCAAGCTCAGAGGCACTCTCCTCTATTACCATTTTTGTTACCATTCAGTCCTTTCCCCCCCCCCCATTTGTCTGTGCCAGGAGGAGTGAAGTGGCTGCTTGTCCAGGAGCAGCCAGCCTGGAGGCCTGTAGAGGAAGGAGCTACAGTGCCTGGATTCCTGACTGCCGTGCATGGCCAATGAGGGCCCGGGGTCGTGATTTCTTCCTGTACTCGCCAGTCCAGATCCCCAGCCGTGAAGGAGGCAAAGACACGGAAGACAACACAGGAAGGTGTTCCTGGTGACCAGTGTCTCCTGGCTGAAGAGTTGGGACCAGACTTAGCTGCTTCCTCGCATGCACGTACAAAATGAATGAAATGAAATGAATGAAAAAAAGCTCAGGAGGTCAGTGGTGGAGCCCTTGGGTACCAGATCTGCCGGCACAGCCAATATCATATAGATCTGTATAGATCTATGGTGCATCCTCCTTTGGAATACTGTGTACTAGGCTTGCCAAGTCCCCCCGGGGGTGGGGAAACCCCCGCCCCAGAGGCCCGTTCCCCACCGCCGCTGTATCGGGCCCCGGGGGGAACTCCACCCCGACGTGCACGTCACCAGGAAGTGATGCGACCACGCTGGGGGCGGGGCCGCGGTCATCCGAGGGAAAACTCTATGGTTTTCCCTCGGATGGTCGTGCCCCCGCCCCAGCGTGCCCGGCGTGGTCGCATCACTTCCTGGTGACGTGGATGTGGTGCGCGCGCACTCCAGGATCGACCCGGGAGTCCCCCGCTTTAGGACGAGGTACGACTTGGCAACCCTACAGTGTGCAGTTCTGGTCACCATATCTCCAAAAGGACACGGCAGAGCTGGGGAAAGTACAGAGGAGGGCGACCCAGGTGATGAGGGGGTTGGAGCACCCTTCCCTGGGAGGGAAGGCGGAAGAGTCTCCGGGACTTTTCAGTTGAAGAAAGAGACGACTAAGGGGGAGGGGCGTGATAGAGGTTTATAAAATTATGCTTGGGGTGGGGAGAGTTGACAGCGAGACAATGTTTTCTCCCTCTCCCCAAATACTGAAACGCGAGAGCATCCAATGCAGCTGATGGGCAGTAGGTTCAGGATGGACAAAAGGAAATACCACTTTACACAGAGAGCGATGAAAAGGTGGAATTTGCTGCCAGAGATCGTAGTGATGGCCAGAGGAATCAACAGCTTTAACGTTTGTTTGTTTTTATTTATTTATTCAATTTATACCCTGCCTTCCCCGCCGAGGCAGGCTCAGGATAATTTACATAAAACCCATATATAAATACAATTAAAATCCACCATAAAAACAACCAAAAACCATAAACAAGTCAGTTATCCTAAAGTGCTGGAACAATAGTCAGATAAAGTGCAAGAGCAGAGAATTTCAAATTTAAACAATACTCCATAGGTGGCAGTAGTGATGGTGTTCCTGTGCTAGCTCTGTTGATGTACTTATATATTTATATAAAGGTAAAGGGTAAAGGTTTCCCTTGCTTGAAAGCCAGTCAAATCCGACTCTAGGGTTGCGGTGCTCATCTCCGTTTCAAAGCCGAAGAGCCAGCGCTGTCCGAAGACGTTTCCGTGGTCATGTGGCCGGCATGACTAAACACCAAGGCGCACGGATATATATCTCTCTCTGTGTGTGCTTATATATATGTGCTTTTATTTATATATCCGCATAGGCTATAAGCACTCCTTGGTCGAATGCCTGGTGGAAGAGCTCTGTCTTGCAGGCCTTGCGGAACTGTAAGAGGTCCTGCAGGGCCCTGATCTCTTCTGGGAGCTCGTTCCACCAGTACGGAGCCACCACCAAGAAGGACCTGGCCCTGGTTGTCGCCAACCTGGTGTCTTTGGGACCTGGAAGGCCCAACCAGTTTTGGGCCCCTGATTCATGGAGGATAATTTTATCAGTGGCTACTAGCCATGGTGACTGAGAGGGACCTCCACATCCATAGCCACTAATCCTCTGAATCCTAGAGCCAGGAGGCAACATCAGGGGAAGGCCTCAGCCTCTATTCCCTATTTTTGTCCCTCCAGAGGAACTGTTTGGCCACTGTGTGAAACAGGATGCTGGACTAGATGGACCGTTGGTCTGATCCAGCAGGGCTCTTCTTATGCTTCTTGTGTTCTTTAAATCCCCACTCAGTTGCAGCTGTATGTCCATCCACTCCCAGCACACTGACTGGGCTTCCCGCTAATTTGGGACTAGCACAGCAGCCCTCGTGGAAGGCCTTTATCCCAGCCAGACCCTGGAACAATGCAGAGGTGGACTTTGTGTCTGGAGAATATCTTCCCCAACCTCATGTCCGTTTTACATGACAGAATGTGAGGGCCCAATAGTTCTATATCTAAACTTAAAACATAAACATTACCCAAGATACAAAAAATACATGTATTTATTACAAATGGGATAAAAACAAATGTAGGCCCAAATAGCAGCCTCAAATCAAAATAAAATCATACACTTACCTCAAACATAGACAGTTTTTGACCCTGATCAAATGCGTTTCATAGAATCATCGGAAGGTCATCTAGTCCAACCCCCTGCACAAGGCAAGAAATTCACAAAGAAGAGAAGAAGAGAAGAGATTGGATTTATACCCCGCCCTTCACTACCCAAAGGACTCTCAGAGGGGCTTACAAACTCCTTTCCCTTCCCCTCCCCACAACAGACACCCTGAGAGGTAGGTGGGGCTGAGAGAGCTCTGACAGAAACTGCTCTTTTTTTCAAGAACTGCTCTTATCAGAACTATGGCTTGCCCAAGGTCAGGGCTATTTTTGGGCAGGAACGCACAGGAACGGAGTTCTGGCTGGCTCCCAAGTTGGCCACGCCCAGCATGAACTCATTAGCATAATAGGCCACACCCAACAGCAGACACTCATTAGGATTGGCCACATTGGGGGGTGTGGCCTAACATGCAAAGTTCCTGCTACAAAAAAGGCCCTGGGTTTTGACAACAAACAAGGTAAACGGAATAACAAGCAAACGGTGGGTGTGGCTGGATGACCACACTTCTGGTAACATGGCGGTGCGGCCTAATGTGCTAATGAGCTGTGCTGTCAGGGGTGTGGCCTAATATGCTAATGAGTTTCTGATGTTGGTTGTGGCCTATTATGCTAATGAGTTCCTGGTGGGCTTTTTCTACAAAAAGAGCCCTGCCAAGGTCATCCAGCAGGTGCAAGTGGGGGAGTGGGGAATCAAACCCCGTTCTCCCAGATTAGAGTCCGTGCACTTAACCACTACACCAAACCCCTCCACACACAGACCCAGTGGCCCCTGTTCCATGCCCAGAAGACAACAAAAAAACATCCAGGATCCCTGGCCAAACGGGCCTGGAGAAAAGTTGCTTCCTGACCCCAAAGTGGCGATCAGCATTTCCCTGGCCAAGTGCCCTTCTTCAGTTGTCAAACCATGTTGTTATGCAAGGCCTCCAGACCTTACAACAATAATACAGCTGTTTCTTAAACTTACACCCAGTTGGAATTGTTTTATAATCAATCTATCTCTGACGTCAGGCAGAGACATAATTCAGAGGTCTCATTTTAAATAACCTGCTGCCCTGGTCAGGTACATGTTTCTTCAATGGGAATTCAGTTGTGTACCTTCCTCTCCTGGTCAAGTTTTTTAAAATTATTATTTATTTTTGTTTATGGTTAAATTTATGCCCCGCCCACCCAGGGACGCTGTTAATTTAAGGAGCTGCGGTGGCTCAAGTGGTTAAGATGCTGAACTGCAGGCTGTGGAAGGTCGGTCATTCAGCAGTTCGAGACCCGAGTGTGCCGCATGATGGAGTGAGCTCCCATCTCTAGTTCCAGCTCCTGCCAACCTAGCAGCTCAAAAGCAAGAAATTGCAAGTAGATAAATAGGTACCACTTCAGTGGGAAGGTAACAGCGTTCCGTGCGCCTCGGTGTTTAGTCATGCCGGCCACATGACCATGGAAACGTCTTCGGACAGCGCTGGCTCTTCGGCTTGGGAACGGAGATGAGCACCGCAACCCTAGAGTCGGACTCGACTGGCTTTCGAGCAAGGGAGACCTTTACCTTTACTTTTTACCTCCCCGGATGGGCTCAGGGCGGCTAACAAATGAGGCACATATGCCAAGATTCAACAGGTAAAAACAGGATAAAACAAGCAATAAAAACAATCATTCATATAAAAATACAAGTGCTCTCGATGTCACAAATAACAGATGGGGTCACACATAACAAAGGGGTCCCAGAGCGACACGGTAGACTCCAGACGGTACAGCGATCAGTCCTTCCTCCCAGGGCCGTCTCTTTCCCCGATTACACCCACTCCATTTAGTGGTGGTGGTACGGTGGTGGTATAGTGATGGTGGCGGCTCCTACTCAAAAGCCTGGCGGAAGAGCTCCGTCTCTCCCCCCCCTTTCTTTTGGACCCTGGTTAGTATTTGGACGGGAGACCAGACCGCCAAGGAATCCCGTGGTCCCTCTGCAGAGGCAGATGATGGCAAACCATCACCGAACACCTGTTGCTTTGAACACCCCACAGGCTCACCATAGGTTGGCTGTGCCTTAACAGCGGTTTAAGGAGACCTCATTTGGAATACTGTGTGCAGTTCTGGTCACCTTAAAAAGGATATTATAGCATTGGAAAAAGTGCAGCAAAGGGCAGCTCGAATGATAAAAGGGTTGGAACCACCCGGCAACCTTCACAGCACTTTGGGGACTTGAAGCTGGGCTTCTGAGATTCTAGTTCAACTACACTTTAATCGCCACACCCAGCTGGTTCTGCCTATTTAGCCACCGCACCCGCTTCTTGGTGTGTGCAGGCACTGGGACTACTTGCGCATCCAATAATGCCACTAGAACAAGCTAGGGCTATTGCTAAACAAAGAATATATGACACTGAAAGGCAAAGTGATATTACTAAAGTGTCGACTTTTTTGGCCCCAAAGGAAACAAAATATATAGTTGCTCCCGCAGTGTATTTATCACTATTAGAGATTC
>NW_015167273.1:15474-16591 GCF_001447785.1 Gekko japonicus
ATTAGATAGGCATATGGAGCAGAGGTCCATCAGTGGCTATTAGTCACAAGGTATAGATAGGGGCTCTGGGGCAAGGGATGCTCTGTCTTCGTGGTGCTTGGGGGGCCAACAATGGGAGGGCTTCTAATGTCCTGGCCCCACTGGTGGACCTCCTGATGGCACCTGGTATTTTTGACCACTGTGTGACACAGAGTGTTGGACTAGATGGGCCTTTGGCCTGATCCAATATTGGCTTCTCTAATGTTCTTATGTTTCTGCCCCCACCACATTTTGTTGGCAAAGGAACGTAGGCGGGCATTGATCAGTCCCTGTTGTTGTTGTTGTTCAGTCGCACAGTCGAGTCCGACTCTTCGCGACCCCATGGACCATCTCCCGCCAGGCCCTCCTGTCTTCCGCAGTCCTCCGAAGTTGGCTCAATTTCATGTTCGTTGCATCGATGACACTGTCTAACCATCTCATCCTTTGCCGCCTCCGTCTTCTCTGACCTTCAATCTTTCCCAGCATCAGGGTCTTCTCCAGTGAGTGCTCCCTTCTCATTGGGTGGCCAAAGTATTTGAGCTTCAGTTTCATTATCTGGCCTTCCAGGGAACAGTCAGGGTTGATTTCTTTGAGGATTGACTGATTTGTTCTTCTTGCAGTCCAAGGGACTCTCAAGAGTCTTCTCCAGCACCATAGTTCAAAAGAATCTATTCTTCGGCGCTTTATCAACCCTGCAAGGTAGGTGCAGCTGAGAGAGACTGGTTGGCTCAAGGGCACCCGGCAACCTTCACAGCACCTTGGGGACTTGAAGCTGGGCTTCTGAGATTCTGGTTCAACTGGCTCTGCCCATTTAGCTGCTGTGCCCGCTTCTTGGTGTGTGCGGGCGCTGGGACTACTTCCGCATCCGGGCACGCATTCTGGAATGTGGTGCTGGTTTTTCTGGGGAGGATGAAACTGTCCTAGTTGGAGAGAATGCTGGGACTGAGTGGCAGGGTTGCCATGCCAACTGTGGGCTAGGAAATTCCTGGAGATCTGGGGCTGGAGTTTGGGGAGGGGAAGGGCCTCAGTAGGGCTGCCATTCCCCCAACAGGGGCCGAGGTTTGCCTGCTTTCGGGCCCCCAGATCCGCTGGCCCGGAT
>NW_015167273.1:16653-16852 GCF_001447785.1 Gekko japonicus
TGTTGGTGGGGGATGGTCAAGCCTTAAATGGTAGCACATCCCCCGCAATGTGCCATGTGTGATGATGCCACTTGTCGAGTGACATCATAGCGGCGCATACACTGAAGAGATCCCGGAGAAAGACCAGGGGCCCCCTGCTGGCGTCAAGGTAAGACCTGGCAATAGTGCCATACAGTCTAAAGCAGGGGTGTCAAACATA
>NW_015167274.1:0-6273 GCF_001447785.1 Gekko japonicus
GTATTTCCGCTACTTCCTGTAGCCATTTGTCACTGAACTCTGAGCTATTCAGCTATTTTCACACGTATTTTCAGCTATATATATATTCAGCTATATACACATATATTTTTATATCTCAATCTTTTATGATCTTTTATAATTTTCTTTTATTTTAGTTTGGTCTTTATTTCTATTTGCTAGTAGGGACTCAGATCAAATGGTCTGTGTAACCTTATGGTTTTGCAGAGGGTCCTTTCATAATTATGGCTTGCTCTCCTTAACTTAAGTCCGTTTTCTCCTTCACACTTAATTTTTTCCCCCCCTCTGATTGTGCCCACCCCACCTTTTCTATGTTATTCTTATTTATTCTTTCTATCACAATTAAAGTCTTTTGTTTCTCTGTTCTTTCTTTCTCCTATCTCCAACAATGCTCTCCGTCTCTCTCTCTCTCTCTCTCTTTTTTAAAGTCTCTTCGGCTTTCTTCGGATCTTTCCGTCTATTTACAGCTGCTCCCAATCTCCATCCAGCCGTCGGCCGCTTCTGCTGTTTGCTCGTGTCTCCTCGGCAGTTTCCGACCTCTCCCGGGATTCCTCGCGTCTGGCGCTTCCCTTCTCGGAATCCAATCAGCTGCTAGCGCTTCGCTTAGCACTCCTCGTCGCCGCTCGCCTTTGCCCCGCCTCTCAGCTCGACCAGCCTCGGATTACGTTCCTCGTCACCGCTCGTCCGCGCCCCGCCTCTCCGCTCGTCCGACCGCCCTCTCTCCCTCTGGAATTGCCATCAGCTGTGTTCTACTCTCGGGAAGACCTAAAAGACAAATTTGGACAAGCGTACTATCTGCAAGTTTAAGTTATGTACCGTTTCTTCTTTATTAATCTTTCTGTTGCTATTACAGTATTTATTCTTATGCACTTTTTTACTATATAATCACCAAGCTCTTCCCTCGCCCTTTCTTTATTCCTTTATTACTTAGAGACAAGAAATTGAAAATGGCCGTTTTCCACTTCCGCTGTACCTCTTTCTCTCAGTCTTTCACTAGAGCCCCGGTCTTTCAACCCCTATCTCTGTCCTTCTATATATTTTATTTTAGGTAAATCCAATGTTACTTAGCTTTAATTCTTTCTTTCGCTGTTTTGTTATCTCCCGCTGTTGACTCCCTGTGGCTCTTTGGTGCGCCTTTCGCCTGGCGTCTCGCCGGGCGTCTTTGACAGCCTACGCCTCGAAGCACCTTCTGTAGCTCATGCAGAGTTGCCTTCTCCCATGAATTTCAAAAGTCAAGCCTCTTGCTTTGTACTCTTCCTCCGAAAGAGTACGTTTTCAGCTGTTTTCTCCCACTGGTAACTGTCAGAGAAGGATTTTGGCGAGGAGCTAGTCCTCCTCACGTCCTTCCTCGTCGCAACCGGAATTCTAAAAGGCAGTCTTCAGATGCATCAGAGAACCCACACAGGGGAGAAACCTTTTGAATGCTTACAGTGTGGAAAGAAATTAAGTGAGGGTGGCCGTCTTCAGAAGCATCAGAGAACCCAAACAGAGAAACCTTTTGAATGCTCACAGTGTGGAAAGAAATTCAGTGAGAGTGGCAATCTTCAGAAGCATCAGAGAATCCACACAGGGGAGAAACCTTTTGAATGTTCGGTGTGTGGGAAGAGATTTAGCTGGAGTGGCAGTCTTCAGGAGCATCAGAGAACCCACAGAGGGGAGAAGATTTTGAATCCGAGGAGTATGAAAAGATATTCCGTTTGAGTTGTCATCGTCAACAGGACCCTTAGAACCCACATGGAAGAAACATTTTGAATGCTCAGAGTGTGGAAAGGAGGGTCCCCTTTGAAACTTGCTTCCTCAGATTATGTGCCAATCTTACTCTTTTTGACATCCACAGAACTGGCAAAAACATTTCCTTTCCCAAATCCTGTGAGGACACCGACTAGTTGAGGCTAAGAGATATCTATACCCTCTCTGCTACATAGCATAAACATAGTGTGGCCATCCAGCATCCTTCATTCACTAACACTTTTACCTGACAACCAGTTCCAGAGAGGCATAACCCAACCCTAACCCCTCCCCAGCCCAGTCTGCTGTGAGCTTTTTTGGAGTGTCACCACCTTGGAGCTCAAAGAGTTCTGGGAATAGGATTTATGTCAGAGTCCCGCAGCCATCAGTCCCAACAACGTTCCTTCAGAAGGATCACATTTATTGAGTATAGTCAGGGCTCTTTATGTTACAGGAACTCCTTTGCATATTAGGCAACACACCCCTAATGTAGCCAATCCTCCAAGAGCTTACAGTAGCTCCTGTAAGAAGAGCTCTGTACGAAGAAGAAGAGGAGATTGGATTTATACCTTGCCCTTCACTACGCAAAGGAGTCTCAGAGCGGCTTACAAATTCCTTTCCCTTCCCCTCCCCACAACAGACACCCTGTGAGGTAGGTGGGGCTGAGAGCTCTGACAGAAACTGCTGTTTTTCAAGGACACCCCTTGTCAGAATTATGTCTTGCCCAAGGTCATCCAGCCAGGTGCGAGTGGAGGAGTGGGGAATCAAACCCGGGTCTCCCAGATTAGAGTCCTTGCATTTAACCACTACACCAAACTGGCTCTTGCAGTATTGGCCTACATTAGGGGTGTGTCGCCTAATATGCAGAGGAGTTCCTGCTAATAAGAGGACAATGCATCTCCATACTGGCTTCCTGTAGGAAAGAAAAAAATAAAATTAAACAAGAACTTTTACACAGTATTGCTATATTAGAAACTAAACACAAACTTACCTGTAACGCAAAAAATTATAAAAGACTTCAAGAAGCTCGAAAACAATTGGAAATGATGGAAAACACAGGTATCTACAAAGACAACTTTGACTATCGGAAAAAAATGCAATCAAACAACTCTAAAAAACTTCGCCTATTAGCATGGAAATTAAAAAAGAGGAAATCAGAAAGATTCATAGGAAGCATACAGAATCCACTTAATGATCTCAAAGTTGCTACCAAAGATGTGATAGAAGTGATCTTCTATGACAACATGTATGCTTCCAACAACCCAGACCCCAAGAACATAGCTGAATTCTTGACAAGATTACCAGCTATACCAAGACTAACTGAGGAACATCAAAAATATCTAGAGAATCCCATTGACATCAAAGAGATTGAAGCGGAGATAAAACATCTCAAAACCAACAAGGTTCCGGGCCCAGACGGATTTACCTCAGAATATTACAAAGCTTTCTCTTCAACTCTAAGTAAACCATTGTTGGAAACCTGCAACTCAATTCTACAAACAGGAACGATGCTGGATACATGAAACAAGCAAATGTCATCTTGCTCCCGAAGAAAGATAAAGATAAGACGGACCCCAAATCTTACAGACAGATATCACTATTAAACACTGACTATAAAATATTTGCGTCGGTCATAGCCTCGAGGCTGAAAAACATCATCCCAATATATATCCACAAAGATCAGTCAGGCTTTGTTCCAAACAGGGACATAGCGGATAATATACGAAAAACCTTGAACATCACGGAAAACGCAATAAGGTGAACGAGTCAATGCTATTAGCCGTTGATATTGAAAAGGCGTTTGACTCCTTAGAAATTCCGTATTTAAAAACGCTCATTCAACACATGCAATTCGGAACGGTTTTCCAAAACGCTATCCAGGCTATCTACCAGAACCCCAAGGCAAAACTCTTGGTAAAGGAACTTGTTTTACACCGGGGTACACGTCAGGGATGCCCCTTATCCCCTCTTTTGTTCATCTTCACGATGGAACCACTAGCCTGCGCACTATGGGCGAACGAACAATTTGAAGGAATCAAAATACGAGACAAAGAACTCAAAATCAGCTTATTTGCCGACGACCTAATTCTATATATCAATGAACCTCAGAAATCGTTGAAAGCAATTCACTCCACATTACATAACTTTGTGTCACTAGCCGGATTGAAAGTGAATCAAGCTAAATCTGTAATCTACCCGATCAATATTCCAGAGGAAGTCAAATTCACAATACAATCAAAGTATTCAAAAAATGGACGGAGAAATCTCTTCGCTACCTAGGTGTCAAGATTCCCCTGGACCTTAATAACATCATATCTGTCAATCATATAGAAACACACAGGGAAGTAAAGCAATTACTAACTTCTTGGACTACACACATCCTGTCGTGGTTAGACAGAATTAACATTGTACGTTCCTTTATACTTCCTAAATAGCTATACTGTTTCAGAACATTGCCGGTGCAGGTAGACACGAGTCTACTCAAAAAATGGCAAAAAGATATCAATCAATTTATCTGGCATTATAAAGCTCCTAGAATATCACACGCTTGCATGAGACAAACTAAACGGAATGGAGGTCTCAATGTTCCTGATCTGGAATGTTACTATAAATCGGTGTCTCTAGCATCAATCATACGACAGTACAACGACGACGACGACAGCTTAGACTGGAAATGGATTGTGGAAACATCATCAACGACTGGTTCATTCCAGGAAACCCTATGGAAAACCTCATTCAAAGAAATTGAACCTAAACTTAACAACCCCTTCTTGAAAACAACGATGAAACTCTGGTACAACGTTAAGCCTAAAATAATACGACCCTTTTCCCAGTTGAGCACCTTCACCAATCAAACATGGTTCCAACCTGCTAACAATGCTACAGCCTTTATAAGTTGGAAAAACGCGAAAGTTACTAGGATAATTGATGTTCTTCATAAACACAGGATCTTAACCAAATCAGACTTAGAAAAAAAATATAAGACATCATTGAAATGGTATGAATACTTACAGATCCAACATCTGATCACCTCAACGAACTTCAAAGACTCCTGTAGATTGCCGCTTGTGGATCTGGAACAACTATTCCTTAAAAACAATAAGAAAAAGGGGCTTATATCCAAAATTTATCGGATCCTTATCGACACTCAACGAACTTCAAAGACTCCTGTAGATTGCCGCTTCTGGATCTGGAACAACTATTCCTTAAAAACAATAAGAAAAAGGGGCTTATATCCAAAATTTATCGGATCCTTATCGACACTTCCAATCCAAAAACAATGAATTATCAGAAAGCTTGGAACAATGATCTAAACGTACAACTCAACGAGGAGGATTGGATGGAAATATGGCGAAATCAAGCAAAAATCTCCAAACTTGCAACGCTACAAGAAATCAACCTCAAAATAACCACCAGATGGTACCTTACACCAACAAGGCTAACGCATATGAATCCTACCATCTCTCCATATTGCTGGAAGAACTGTGGCGAGAAAGCTTCCTACTTTCACAATTGGTGGGATTGCAAAGTAATTCAAGAATTCTGGAAACAAATCGCTCAGCAAATTGAAACTTTGACGTCCTATAACTTACCGTTAAATCCTGAAGTAATATTGCTACACCACTGGCCGAAGGACTCCCCTCCTGCAATTAGAATAAAATTGATTAACATTCTCATTACGACAGCTAAATTAGTAATAGCTCAACAATGGAAACAACAAACACCACCAACAGTACAACAATGGTTCAAAAAAACATGGGATATTTATATGCTGGAAAACTTCTCTATACATGATACAATGCACCAATATGAAGTGGAATTCTATAACCCATTAAGTATATGGTATCCCATTCTGGATAAAATTAACATAAATAAATTTGACTGGGAAAGCATCTCTGAAGCGAAATACAAATTAATGATTTATAATTGAACTATACTACCTTGACACCATCATGCATGCATATGCTCATACTTACCTTATATCCAAAATGTTATATCTTGCTGCTCAAATCTGTTCACTTCTGTGTTCTGTAATTTGTTTATTAAAAAATTAATAAAAATTTATTTCAACCCCCCCCCCCGAGGAGTGGGGAATCAAACCCGGCTCTCCCAGATTAGAGTCCACGCACTTAACCACTACATCAACCCATAAACACTTCTTGAAATATATCATGAGCGGGGAGTGAGAAAGGAACAGAAGGATTGCATTGGGGAGATGGTGGAGAAACTGAATGAGTTCTTTGTCCGTGCACTTAACCACCACACCAAACTGGCTCTCTTCCCCCTTCCCCTGCAGCTCTAAAGGGGTTAAGCCCACCAAGGCGTTTGCCAGAGAGGCCGAGCCAGGAGGCGGGGGGGGTCATGGAAGGGGAGGGGATCCTTTGTCAGGGGGGTGGAGGGGGAGGGTCCGCTCGCGGGAAAGGCTGCCTTGCAGTTCGATGCCAGTTTGGTGTTTTATTTATTTATTTATTTATTTAACTTTAGACTTTATATCCCGCTCGAACCCTCTTTCTCAGGGGGTCTCTG
>NW_015167274.1:6434-16399 GCF_001447785.1 Gekko japonicus
TAGTGAAGGGCGGGTTATAAATCTAATCTCTTCTTTCATTTATTAGCTTCATTGACCAGAGGTCTTAAGCCAAATGTACAAACAGCTACTATAAAAAGCATTACATATAATTACAAGATAATGTAGACCCAACGTTTTTACAATTAAATCTGGTAAACATACTCATGAACAATAATGATAGACAACATTTTATAAACTTCCATAAATTCTATAAAATCCCATATTATGGAAATGAGTTTTAGAATTTTAAAATTTATATACCTCGAACTACCTGCAGCATTTCAAAGCCACTTTAAAAATAGCACTATCGATAGATATTTTGCCACCACGTGAGTCGTTTCAGGGTCCTCATCTGCTAGCACCCAGGGTTTAATAGGGAGGTGATGTCTATGTAAAATAGGACTAATCCAACAGGATCTGGGGCCAATCTACTGGTGGCAAAATAACATAAGATGATCTAAGGTCTCTATTGCACCTGCTCCACAATTGCACAATCTATTTGTAGTTCCACTCTGTTCTGCTATGGTCAGGCCTCACCTGGAGTCCTGTGTCCACTTTTGGGCACCTCGTTTTGGGAAGGATGTTAACAAGCTTGAGCGTGTCCAGAAGAGGGCAACCAGGATGGTGAGAGGGTTGGAATCCAAGTCTTACGAGGAAAGCCTGAAAGAGTTGGGTCTGTTTAGCCTGGGAAAGAGAAGGCTTAGAGGGGACATGATTGCAGTCTTCCAAGTATTTGAAGGTCTGTCATGTAGATGATGGAGCAGAACTATTCTCTCTTGCTCTGGTTTGCAAGACTACATCTAATGGGTGGAAATTACAAGGGAGTCGATACTGGCTCAATATCAGGAGAAACTTCCTAACTGTAAGAGTGGTTGAGACTCCTTTGGGTAGTGAAGGGTGGGGTATAAATCCAATCTCTTCTTCTTCTTCCCCTCCCCACAACAGACACCCTGTGAGGTAGGTGGGGCTGAGAGAGCTCTGACAGAAACTGCTCTTTTTCAAGAACAGCGCTGAAAGAACTATGGCTTTCCCAAGGTCATCCAGCAGCTGCAAGTGGAGGAGTGGGGAACCAAACCCAGTTTCCCCAGATTAGAGTCTGCACACTTAACCAGAAGAAGAGGAGGAGGAGGAGAGATTGGATTTATACCCCTCCTGTGAGGTGGGAGGGGGGCTGAGGGAGCTCTTTCGAGGACTGCTCTTGAGAGAACAGCTGTGCCAGAAGTATAAGTCAAATTCAGTGTTTCGTTTTCCATGTTTCTGTTTTCTGTGATGCTTAGTTGGGAGGTGGAGGGGGGGTGATTGGGGAAGGAATGAGTGGGAAGGCGCCTGTAACAATTTCCCAGGTGACCCCCCGAGCAGGGAAGACGAAACGTCCTTGAAGCCTTTGCGGCTGGGAGTGCTGAGACAGTAACTCTTCGAAGAGTGCAAGGGTGGGTGGGGGAGACCGCGCGCATCGGCTTGGCGGGATGACTGACCTGTGTGATTGGACTATGTCATAAGGGGGGGTTAGTTTGAAAGGGGCATAGTTGCGGGCTGGGGGCCAGAGCCCATCAGTTCTGACACAAGAAGAAGCCAGGCACGTTGCAGAGCCCCCCCAGCCCAAAACAGTCCAGTGGCTCATTTAAGACCAAGTTTTATTCAGGTACAAGCTCTCCCTCCTCTGTGAGGGACAGATCTGCACATTCCCCCCTCCCCAAATAGCTAGCAATCCAAAACAGTCCAGTGGTACATTTAAGACCAAGTTTTATTCAGGTGCAAGCTCTCCCTCCTCTGTGAGGACACATCTGCACATTCCCTCCCCCCCAATAGCTAGCAATCCAAAACAGTCCAGCAGAGCCTGAGCGGCGGGTGTTGCCTTCTGACACACTTCTGGTGATGCAGGGGGTGTGGCATATGCAAATAAGTTATGCTAATGAGCCCCTAAACCTCTTTTTCTACGAAATGACCCCTGATGGACTGCATATCTCAATAAACAAATCTTGCTCCTAAAGAGTGTTGTCGGGCGTATGTACGGGGTCTGACCCTATGTCTTGCCCAAGGTCATCCAGCAGCTACATCAAACTATGAAGAAAAATTCAGGTAGGTCGCTGCGTTGGTCCAAAGCAGCAGGACAAAGTCTGAGTCCAGCGGCACCTTGAAGACCAACAACGTTTTATTCAAAGTGTAAGCTTTTGAAGTGTGCTTTGCACATGAAAGCTTACACTTTGAATACAACTGTGTTGGTCTTCAGGGTGCCCCCAGGCTCAAACTGTGTTCTACTCCCACTGCAGCCATCTTTGGAAGCCCTACTTCGGGGACCCCCACCATTTGCGGTTAAGCCAGTAGCAACATGGGACGAGACCTTGGTCATGGCACCAAGGCTCTGGAATTCTCTCCTGAGAATCGCCTCTCCCCCGTTTCCGTCGCCATCTTCCACCACTGCTTCCCCCCTGGAATTAAATCCAAACAATGGTGACCTGGTAAGCTTAGCTTGTTATTCCGGTTGTGTCGGTTAAAACATTTTCATTATGTTGTATGCTAATTTGCTATTCAACCTCCGCATTATATGTATGGACTGGTAAATTCCATTTCACTGTATCTGAGGAAGTGTGTGTGGTCTGCGAGCCAATGCTGCCGGGATGGAGGCGGCCACATGCAGTGGAGCCAGCCGGCCGGGAAGGCACTGGTGAGGCGTTCCGCTGGCCCTCGGCCATGGGGTCTAGGGAGGGGGGGGGGCGAAAGCAGATTGCCATCGTGTCCTCAGCGGGAGGTGGGCACTGCCGGCGGGGCCGGGGAGGAAGGCACTGGCAGAGTGTTCTGCTGGCCCTCGGCCCTGGAGTCTGGGGAGGGGGGAGAAGGCAGATTGCCATCATATCCTTCTAGAGCTCGTTGTATTGCTTCTACAACAGGCTTTGCAGCTAGTAGTAGATATAGAATCACAGAGTTGGAAGGGGACATGTAGGCCATCTACTCCAACCCCCTGCTCAATGCAGGTTCAGGCTAGAGCATCCCTGACAAGCGTACATCCAGCCACTGCTTAAAGACTGCCAGGGAGGGGGAGTCAGCTGATTTCACTGCTCACAGCTCTTACTGTCAAAACGTTTTCCCTCAGATCCAGCCTTACCTTCCCGCCCTTAATTTAAACCCATTCTTGCGAGTCATAAGAACATAAGAGACGCAAACGTTGGATCAGGCCAAAGGCCCATCCAGTCCAACACTGTGTCACATAGTGGCCAGAAATACCAGTGCCATCAGGAGGTCCACCAGTGGGGCCAGGACATTAGAAGCCCTCCCACTGTTGACCCCCCCCAAGCACCAAGAAGACAGAGCATCACTTGCCCCAGAGCCCCTAGCTATACCTTGTGGCTAATAGCCACTGATGGACCTCTGCTCCATATGCTTATCTAATTCCCTTTTGAAGCCGTCCATGCTTGTAGCCGCCACCACTTCCTGTGGCAGTGAATTCCATGTGTTAATCACTCTTTGGGTGAAGAAGTACTTCCTTTTATCCGTTCTAACCCGACCGCTCTGCAGTTTCATGGAGTGCCCACGAGTTCTTGTATTGTGAGAAAGGGAGAAAAGTACCTCTTTCTTTACCTGCTCTTTCCCATGCATAATCTTATAAACCTCGATCATGTCACCCCTCAGTCGTCTTTTCTCCAAGCTAAAGAGCCCTAAGCGCTTTAACCTTTCCTCATAGGGAAAGTGTTCCAACCCTTTTATCATTCGAGTTGCCCTTTTCTGCACTTTTTCCAAAGCTATAATATCCTTTTTAAGGTGTGGTGCCCAGAACTGCACACAGTATTCCAAATGAGGTCTCACCATTGATTTATATAGGGGCATTATTATATTGGCTGATCTGTTTTCAATACCCTTCCTAATAATCCCCAGCATAGCATTGGCCTTCTTTATTGCAGTCACACACTGTCTCGACATTTTCAGTGAGTTATCTACTACAACTCCAAGATCTCTCTCTTGATCAGTCTCTGCCAGTTCAGACCCCATCAACGTGTATTTATTGTTAGGATTTTTGGCTCCAATGTGCATCACCTTGCACTTGGCCACATTGAACCCCATTTGCCATGTTGATGCCCACTTGCCCATCCTTGACAGATCCCTTTGGAGTGCCTCACAATCCTTACTGGTTTTCACCACCCTGAACAACTTCGTATCATCCGCAAATTTAGCCACTTCACTGCTTACTCCCATCTCCAAATCATTAATGAACAATTTAAAAAGCAGTGGACCAAGTACTGATCCCTGCAGTACCCCACTGCTTACCACCCGCCACTGAGAAAATTGCCCATTTATACACTCTCTGTTTTCTATGAATTAGCCAGTTTTTGATCCATAAAAGGACTTGTCCTTCTATCCCATGATTTTTGAGCTTACTTAGGAGCCTTTGATGAGGAACTTTATCAAAAGCTTTCTGGAAGTCAAGGTAAACAATATCTATTGGATCCCCCTTGTCCACATGTTTGTTCACCCCCTCAAAGAACACTAACAGGTTAGTGGGACAAGATCTTCCCTTACAGAAACCGTGCTGAGTCTGCCTCAATAGGTCTTGTTCATCTATGTGCCTACTAATTCTTTCCTTAATAATGGTTTCCACCAATTTACCCGGTATCGACGTCAGACTGACTGGCCTGTAATTTCCCAGATCTCCTCTGGAACCCTTTATAAATGAGACCCGGATGGGCCGGGCCACGTGTGTCATAAAATGTAATGCCAGGTAGCAGAGATATCAACTTTATAAAGGACACAGCCAGAGCTGTGCTGCAAGATCGGAAAAAGTACAAGAAGTTAACAGAAAAACTGAGAGCCTTGAAGATTAAATATAGATGGGAGTTACCACAAGGAGTAAGCTTTTAATATCAAGGTTTAAGGCAAACTATCAGAAGCTCTGGACAAATGGTGTTCATGTATACAAACAGTAAGGACTTTGGTGAAAAAGAACAAGAGGCATGATGGAGTACAAAGTTATGTCTTGGAATGTCAATGGGATTAATTCCCCTAATAAAAGAAAGACTATTAAGCATTGGTTGGCTAAACAAAAATGTAGTGTGATATGTCTGCAAGAGACTCATATTAGAAATCGAGATAGTAAATATCTAGAAGTAGCAAAATTGGGGAAAATGTCCTCTTCACTTGCAACAGCAAAGAAAAAGGGAACGGTGATTTATGTACAACCGGAATTGGACCCAAAGGAAATATTTAAAGACAATGAAGGAAGATATATAGTGGTGGAAGTGAATTTGCAACAGAAAAAAACGGTTATCGTTAACATATATGCACCAAATGGAGCAAAAGACAAATTTTACCAGGAGTTGACACAAGAATTGGATCAAGTTACCTATGAACAAATAATTTTGGCAGGAGACTTTAATGGAACAGTCAATAACAAAATTGATAGGCAAACGAAGAGAGCAGAAGAGAGAACAGGTAAACTGCCAAAGACTTTTTTAAAATTGATAGAACAGGAAAAACTACAAGATGTGTGGAGAACTTTAAACCCTACACTGAGAGACTTTACGTACTACTCAAATAGACATGAATCTTTTCCAAGAATTGACATGATGTGGGCGACGGGAGATTTGATATTAAAAACAAAAGTATGTGAAACTCTTTCTAGGATCCATTCAGATCATAACCCTATTTTGTGGCGAATAAAGGAAGGTTGCAGAACACCGAGATGGAGATTAAATGAAGACCTACTTGACCAGAAAGAGATTGTAGATAGACAGAAGGCTTTTTTCAAGTAAATTTGACTTCAGATATGCCTGTCCAAACTGTATGGGATGCGTACAAAGTGGTGATGAGAGGTTTGTTGATTTCTTTGAACACTAAGGAAAAGAAAAAAAGACAGGTGCAGCAAGTTGCTATTTTGGATAAAATCAAAGCAAAAGAGAAAGAATTGAAAAAGAGACATGGAAAGAAAACGATAATAAAGGATCTACGTATTTTGAGAGAACAATTGGATGTATACCTGAATCAAGAGATTTACTGAAGAAATAAACCCTACACTGAGAGACTTTACGTACTACTCAAATAGACATGAATCTTTTTCAAGAATTGACATGATGTGGGCGACGGGAGATTTGATATTAAAAACAAAAGTATGTGAAACTCTTTCTAGGATCCATTCAGATCATAACCCTATTTTGTGGCGAATAAAGGAAGGTTGCAGAACACCGAGATGGAGATTAAATGAAGACCTACTTGACCAGAAAGAGATTGTAGATAGACAGAAGGCTTTTTTCAAGTAAATTTGACTTCAGATATGCCTGTCCAAACTGTATGGGATGCGTACAAAGTAGTGATGAGAGGTTTGTTGATTTCTTTGAACACTAAGGAAAAGAAAAAAAGACAGGTGCAGCAAGTTGCTATTTTGGATAAAATCAAAGCAAAAGAGAAAGAATTGAAAAAGAGACATGGAAAGAAAACGATAATAAAGGATCTACGTATTTTGAGAGAACAATTGGATGTATACCTGAATCAAGAGATTTACTGAAGAAATTAAAGCAAAAATCTTTTGAAGGGGCAAATAAACCAGGGAAGTTTTTGGCATGGCAACTGAAAAAGAGGAGAGCAAATAAATTTATTACGAAAATTGTGGAAAGAGGTACGGAAATTACGGAAAATGGCGCAATTAAAAGAGAATTCTTTAAATACTATGCAAATTTGTTTGCGAAAAAAGGTATTGATAAAGGGAAAATTAAGAAGTATTTAGAAGGACTCCAAATAGAAAAAATATCGGCAGAGTGTAAAGACTTGTTAAACAAATCCATTACCAAAGAAGAGGAGGATACAGCAATATCGGAAGCTAAATTGGGTAAGGCCCCAGGCTCTGATGGATATACAGCTAAATATTATAAAAAACTGAAGATGGAGCTTATCCCAAAATTAGAACTTCTGATGAACGACATTATAGAGTCCAAAAGAATACCGGCATCTTGGATAGAAGCAAACATTTCGCTTATACCAAAGGAATCTCAGGATGTAACGAAGGTTAAAAATTATCGCCCAATTTCCCTTCTGAATACGGATTATAAATTGTTTGCAAAAATTATTTCAGAAAGGCTCAAAATTCATTTGTCTAAGGTGATTGATGAGGATCAGGCTGGTTTTTTGCCCAACAGACAAATCAGAGACAATATGAGAGTTGTAATTGACGCAGTTGAATACTATGAAAAACATCCGGACAAAGAAGTGGCTTTTCTCTTTGCAGACGCTGAAAAAGCTTTTGATAATTTGAATTGGGACTTTATGTATTCAGTTCTAAATATACTGAACAGAAAGCGGCATTAATTGTTAACATGGATTTGACTGAGTCTTTTAAAGTACAAAAGGGGACAAGGCAAGGATGTCCCTTGTCCCCATTACTGTTCATTTGGATTTTGGAAGTTTTATTGAAGCAAATTAAACAAGATCGAAGGATACAAGGCTTAAACATTAAGGGGTTTGTGTATAAATACAGGGCATTTGCCGATGACGTAATGTTTATCATTGAAGAACCCCTGGAAAATATGCCAATATTATTGGAAAAAATAAAAGAATTTGGAGATCTAGCAGGCTTCTACTTAAATAAAGAGAAATCAAAGGTGTTATGCAAGAACCTGTCAGAAAAGAAAAGTAAAGACTTACAGGATAAAACTCAATGTGAAGTTGTGAAAAAGACCAAATACTTGGGAGTAGACTTAACGATGAAGAATGTGGATTTATTTAAAAACAACTATGAAAAACTTTGGAAAAAAATCCAACAGGATATTGAGAAATGGAATACACTGAACCTGTCTTTGATGGGGAGAATTTCTGTAGTTAAAATGAATGTATTGCCAAGATTGATGTTTTTGTTCCAAACGATTCCAATTATCAAAGAAGCTAAAATTTTCCAAAGATGGCAAAAGGAGATTTCCAAGTTTGTATGGGCAGGAAAAAAACCGAGAATAAAACAAAAGATTCTGTTTGATGCAAAGGATAGAGGGGGTTTTCAACTCCCAAATTTTAGGCTATATCATGAAGCGGTCTGCTTAACTTGGTTGCAACAATGGGTTACGCTTAATAACATAAAACTATTAGCGTTGGAAGGCCATGATTGTAGATTTGGTTGGCACGCTTATTTGTGGTATGATAAACAAAAAGCCGATGTTTTTTTCAAACATCATTACGTTAGAAGGAACTTATATGATACATGGAATAAATATAGAAGGTACTTTTCAGATGAAAGACCTCTTTGGATTGTTCCTGCTAAAACTGCTGAAGTTATTACACCATTTACTATCCATAAAGGAGAGAATTGGGTACCATATAAAGATTTGTTACAAACTGTGGGTAAAGAATTTGAGATGAAGGAGCAAAAAGATATCACGGTTAAATGTGGTTGGCTACAATATAGACAGTTGAAGGATTTTTTAAAGAAAGACAAAAAAGTATTTGGCTTCAGAGAAAAACTAAATGAAATCGAAAGGGTATGGTTTGAAGGAGAGAAAAAATTAATTTCGAAAATGTATAAAGTGTTGTTGCAATGGTATACTGAGGATGAGGTAGTTAAAGAGCAAATGATAAAATGGGCAATAAATATGAATAAAGAAATATATATGTAATCATGGGAATTTTTGTGGAAAAAGGCATATAAACTGTCAACATGTGTTAACTTAAAAGAAAATTGTTATAAGATGATGTATAGATGGTACATGACACCTAAAAAGATTGCTAACATGAATATAAATATGTCTAGTAAATGTTGGAAATGTAAGAAGACCGAAGGCTCGTTTTATCATATGTGGTGGACTTGTGAAAAAGCTAAGAACGTTTGGGCTGAGATTCATGCAGAAATGGAAAAGATTACAAAATGTAAATTTAAAAAAGAGCCAGAAATTCTTTTGCTGGGATTGAAAATGGAAGAAGTTAACATGGCGAAGCGAACTTTAATGTGGTACATGATTACTGCTGCAAGAATGATATATGCCCAATATTGGAAGCAAGACCAGGTACCAGAAGTTAACGACTGGTTAAGAAAGTTATTATTCTTAGTAGAAATGGACAAATTGACTCAAAAACTCGAGGACGAGGAGGCAGAAGACTTTTTTGAAGACTGGAAGGATCTGAAAGAATATTTGGAAAAAACTAGAGATGTAAAAGATAATTTGTTTTGTTTGGATAACTATTGAAAAATGATATGAATATGTTTTAATTACCTGTATGTTTAAATAATTGTTACCTATGTGAAAAGAATGGACTTTAAGAAACCGAATATTGAAGTTTAGAGCTGGAGGTTGGAGCACTGCGGGAAGCCGGCTGTGGGGGAAACGGTGGGGGGTAGGATATAGATTAGGAGTGAAATGAAAAATATTGATATATGTTAACATGTCTAAATATATCCTAATAAATTGTGTTTTTTTTTAAAAAAAAGATTGCAACAGCACAGACATTTTGATGCAATAATTCAGAGGAAGAGGTGTCAGTTATCAGACACTTAAATAAACAAAATGTTGCAAGAGAGCTAATGTCTTAAACATGTTTTTATTTTAAGTAAAAAAAAAACCTTTGTGTTTGTGTCCTTTATAAAGTTGATATCTCCACTACCTGGCATTACATTTTATGACACACGTGGCCCGGCCCATCCAGGTCTCATTTATGTCAGATCCGGCCCTCCTAACAAGAAGTTCGACAATCCTGCTCTATGGAAAAGAAGCCTCCACTGCCAACATGCAAGTATTCTTTTCAGAATGAGTCCCTATGTAGCTCTCATGCGGAGCATATACAGCTTTTGGAGCCAGACCAATCACATACCTTTGGATCAAGCGCAGACGTCCAAGCCAATGGCCAGTCCAGATCTCATCTGTCCACTTGTAACCCCTGCAGTTTTGTAGCTATTAACAGCATGCAGGGATCAGGCATGCCTGGTTTTGCCAATCGGTGGTGTGGCAATTAACTCCCCCCCCCCTTTATACTTCCTCAATGAGCATGCTCAGTGCTTGTAGCCT
>NW_015167275.1:0-4011 GCF_001447785.1 Gekko japonicus
AACACATTGTTTTCACACAAAGAGTCATATTTCACCTTCATAGCTTCTAACCATGCTTGTTTCTCTTGTGTAGACATTTCAGTAACCTCTTGATAACTCACAGGTTCTTTTATATGCATGTAATTCACAACAGCTGTGTGGTGGTATACCTTTATTGCTTCTGGTAGACCTCCTAGGAGTGCTTTGATCACTCTTAACACCCTCAGAGTGTACAGGTTGTGGAGACCTGGTCTCTACAGTTGCATTTTCAGACACATTTGTTAAAGGTAATGCTGCCTGTGCAGGTATTTGATTTGTGTGCACCCTGTGCCAGTTTTGGCTTTCACAAAAATTACCTGACCTGCTGAAGCTAACGTTGTGCTGCTCATTGGCGAATCTATAGGCCTTCATACCTGTCTGATAGCCTAAGAATAGTGATTTCTTTGAGCGAGCTCCTCCCTTTCTCCACTGCATTCACCCAGGCTTTAGACCCAAACACTCTTAAATGATTCAGTTTTGGTGTTTTCCCATACAATACTGCATAGGGAATGTTTTCTATTGCCCTTGTCCACACTTTATTTATGACATAACAAGCAGCCTTCATGGCTTCTGCCCAGAATTGTATTTGCAATCCTGTGTCTGCAAGCATTGCATACATAATGGTCTGCAGTGTGCCTCCTCTGCACTCTGCAACTCCTTTTTCCTGAGGTGTCACGGTATTCACCACTCTGTGTTTAATACCATGCTTTTGCAACCAAGACATGAACTTGCCTCCCATGTCTGTCTGCAAGGCTTTTAACACACCTATTTGATTTTTGATTTTTCTATATCAGCATTTAACTGTATCAAACACATCTGACTTATTTTTCAAAATATAACACCACTAAAATCTTGAAAAATCGTCTGTAAGAATAAGAGCATATTTGTTTTTAGACAAACTTTGTGGAAAAGGACCAATCACATCGGTGTGCACCAACTCTAATGGTATTTTGGACACCCTTTCGCTTTTCTGCGCAACTGGAAAAGCTTTTGATTTGACCTCTTTGCATATTTCACAGTCTAAGAAATTCCCACAGTCTTTCACTCCCTCTCTTCTAGTAAGAGCTAGAAGACTAAAAAAACTGACATGCCCCAATCTCCAATGTAGGAGATGAAAACATTCATCATGAGGATTTATATTGCCTGTCACCCCAGCAGTGGCTGCTATAGATGTGTTATCTAGGACATAAACACCATTTCGCAGCTCTGCTCTTGCAACCTCTCTCCTGGCCCTCATTATTTTACACGTTTCATTAGCAAACTTTACTTCGAAACCAGCCCGGTCGAGGGCTAACACGCTCAATAAATTGCACTCCAGGGAGGGAACACACAAGACACCCTGGAATGTGTGTTTGAGAGCTGGAAAAGTTATTTCACCAATGCATGAAACATCCGCGCTTCTTCCATCGGCTAAGCTCACGTGCTCCTGTTGAGCCTGCTGTTTCTTGTCAAGCAAGCTTTCATCTTGGCAAAAGATTTGTGAAGCTCCAGAATCCAAGAGCCATGTATCTCGATTTGTATCCGCTCCTGCTACTACTAGAGATGCGTTGTGGCGTCTCGACAACATGTCAGAACACCCTGTAGATTTATTCTTCTTCCGCTGCTCTGGGCAAGCCTGCTTTAGATGGGTAGTGGATCCACAGATGAAACACTTTTGCACCCGCAAAGCCTTGAAACTTTATCCACGCTTCTGCTCGCTGCCTGCTCTGCTGTCGGTCCCAACTGCCTCCACCGTCTGGGAACTCTGCCAAGCTGTTGAGGAATGCAGCTCCCTCTGCTTGTCCTCATGTTCTAACAATCTTCAAACAATATACTCCAGGTTTAATTGATCCACCTGCATGGACTCCAGAGAGGTGATTAACATATAGTCTGAAGATAGTGAGCTGAGAACAATATAAACACGGTCTTCAGCTGGCACAGTTTTATCCCTCTGTTCTAGTTCATGAAAGTAATCTGTTAGAGTGTTTAAATCCTCTCTTAATGGTTCACCTGGCTTCTGAACCTTTTGATAAAGCCGGCACATCAGGGAAATTAAAGATCCTGCTGTGTGCTGTACATAAACAATTTTTAAACTGTCCCAAGCCGCTTTTGCGGTCGTGGCGCTGGCCACATGCACCAGCTGGTCGTCTCCCACAGCCAAAATAATGTTTGCCAGAGCCCTTTCAACTTTAGGCATATCCCCGGCAGGGACTGTGTCAGGTGGGTTCTCCACGTAAAGCCAGAGACCCTCACGTATTAGATAGTCTCTTCTGCGAAGCGCCCACACATCGTAATTTGTGGAAGTTATCTTTTCCACCCACTGGGTAGTCGGTACCTGACCCATGCTGGATGCTGTCCGAAGCGGCCAGTTGTTCTTCAGCTCCCTCGACTCCCCCAAGCTGAAATCTGTTACCTCCTTTGACTCCTCTGCGCTGATACCAGGGTCTTGACCAACTAGTCATCATCCTCCTCTCCAGGAAGAACTGCAGTCGACAAACTCTCGGCTCCCGTCTCCACAGCTCGCAAACCTCTCAGCAACTGCTTGGCTGAACAGCAACCAAGACGGACAAACCGGTAGCACCAGCCAGGTTGTACTCAGGCTGGATTCAAGCTAGGCATAGGCTAAGCTCATTCTGGCCCATAACCCTGTTGTGCAGTGCATTGTGTTGAGTCAGCCTGCTCTAGCCAAAGTCCAGTTATGCCCTGCTGAGAGCTAACTGTAGCAAACCACGCTGACACAGTCTTGTGGTTAACTATGTACAGTTTTGTTTAAATATATACAGCTCACCATCCAATTGCTTCGCAAGACTCCACATAAATGATGAAGGAGAAACATACACAGACTACATACACATATATACAGTAATCAGCCAATCAGCTTCCTGCTCAGTCACTGTGAAAGAGCTTTTTCCAGCTCCTGCCTGGACCGGTTAGTTCTGGTTCCTGTAGCTGTCAAACAAAGTGTCAGTTTAGATGGACATGATCACCTGTTCTGAAGCCTTACAAGTCAACAGGGGATTTCCGATCCCACTGCACCTACTGATGCGGGAGCATACCGAGGAGGAGATGCAAGGGAGCATTCGCACTGTTGGCCCGCCCCTGGCGGAGACGCAGCTGTAAGTGGCTTTTTTTTTACTCTGGCAACATGCACCTATGCGCATAGGTGCAGCAATGCAGCTCGTTTGCAGCTTTTAGCGTGCACACTTACGAAAAGCGGGATCAATGCACTCTCCAGGGTTTGCAACCGCTTTCACCTGGCACTTTTTTAACGTGGTAGGGAACCCTCATAGATCACTGCCTTGTCGTGGTGAGGGGGCTTGCGTGGTTCAATGAGGCTGTGGGCTATGCCATGGAGGGCCACCCAAGACAGACAGGCCACAGCAGAGAACTCAGACCAAGCGTGATCCCCTGGAGAAGGAAACGGCAACCCACTCCTGTATTTTTGCCAAGAAAACCCCATTGACAGTATCGAAAGGCTAAAAGATATGACGCCGGAAGATGACCCCTCAGGTCGGAAGGTGTCCAATATGCTACTGAGGAAGAGCAGAGGGCAAGTACAAGTCACCCCAGAAAGAGTGAAGCGGCTGGGCCAAAGTCGAAAGGATGCTCAGTTGTGGATGTGTCTGATGATGAAAGGAAAGTCCGATGCTGCAAAGAACAATACTGCATGGGAACCTGGAATGTAAGATCTATGAATCAAGGAAAGCTTGACGTGGTCAAAAATGAGATGGCAAGACTGAACATCAATATCTTAGGAATCAGTGAACTAAAGTGGACAGGAATGGGCGAATTTAACTCAGAAGACCATTAAATCTACTACTGTGGCCAGGAATCTCGTAGAAAAAATGGTGTGGCCTTTATAGTCAACAAGAGAGTGCAAAAGTCAGTACTGGGATACAATCTCAAAAATGACAGAATGATTTTGGTCCGATTCCAAGACAAACCATTCAACATCACAGTAATCCAAGTCTATGCCCCAACCACTGATGCAGAAGAGGCTGAAGTGGACTGGTT